>NC_034439.1:63383-116556 GCF_002078875.1 Numida meleagris
GTTTGAAACAAAAGCAGCAGATATCAAGCACAACAACCAATTTGACATCAAGCCTTGTTTTCTCAGCTGATGAACTCCAGAGGTCCTTCCAATCTCTATGATTCTGTGAAAACTGATGAAAAACTTTCCACCTATGACTGGATACAAATTTTAAGAAAAATTTCAGTGGGTTAACTCCTGATTTTACATATCCAAAACACTGATGTTTGTAAGCAAATTTCTAAGTTTGGTTTCTGGGTACCAGTTCAATCCCTCGAGTATGACAGAAATATTTTCTTTTATATAGAATGGTCATTAGACTTATCATTAGCAGACACTGGATTTATTCTTTATCTCTTCTGTAAGTCAGAAGTCCTAAAAAACCCCTCATGTTAAACATTAAAACTGTTCAGTAATTGATGAAAGTATTCATCCAAACCATCGGGTTCTTATTCTTAAAACAAAGAAACAAAAATTGACCCAAAACAACAGAAAACAGAAACAATAAAACAAATTGCCCAGCGTTATGAGTGTTTGCATTGTTCAGAATTTACAACTACCTTTAGTCCAAGAACCTTAGTCCACTTTTACTGTTCCTGTAGTCAATAGATAATAAAGATTTCCCCCAGTACAACTGAGAAGAATGAGCTTGGTTCCTGCTCTGAACTGCATCCTCATCTCCATCATTACTGGTGAGAAAGATGCAACTGCCTAAAGTAAATAATATAGTTTTCTTTTTTTTTGGACTGACTTTTTTTAAATGAGCATTAAAACTACAAACATTTAATAAGTATCCAATTTCCACATGAAACACATTTCTGCACTGAAAATATTCTACTGCTTTAAAGAGCCTGGACACGACAGCTAGGGAAATGGTCAAAAAATCATTTTTCTCGAAGTGGAAAACTCCTAGATAGATTGTTGGTCACAATAAGAAAGCCTGCCAAGGTGATGCACGCAGGATGATGCACAACAAAACGAATTTAACTGCTTCTTTCATCACTGACAGCAGTAGATAGATTGGCCAAACCAAAATCCCAGGTCTTTAGAAAGCTTTCATTAAACTGCTTTAGGAATACAACCAATTAGCCCCATTGTTTATACCACTGGCTAACTATGTTTATACTGCTGTCTCTATCAAAGTGTTTATGATGAAAAGTGGTATCAGTATTACTTACGTGCACGAGTGATTTCCTTATTGTTTTCTGAGAGAGAGAAATGGGGTAGAGAGGGAGAAAGAAAATGTTATCCAACCTTCTTCCTTGTTTACTTGTAGGGTTTCATATGAAACCTTTGATATTCTATAATGGTCATGTATACTGTTTGGTAAAGAAAATTTATTTTCAAAATATTTTGGTTTATATATACTTTCCATTAAAATTACAAGAAATCACGCATAACTTAATGAATAAAATTAGTGATGCTGAAGGAAAAGCATCAGGCTTAGCGCACTTCCTTGGCAGCAGATTTGTGTTGTTGAACTGTCTTAGGAACTAGCATATAGAGCAGTAAAATAGCTAGCAAATAAATGGAACCAATGGATACCTTTGGATACAGTAACATGTTTCAGATATTTGCAAGGACTGTTTTATTTCAATCATGAGATTAAGTTGAAGTAATGATTTCACTGCAGTAAGGTATGGGTTTATACTCTAAGATGCTGGACTAGTTAACTGTTGGTTAAAAAAGAAAATACAATGTATGTAGAAATACTGTGAAGAGTCAAGGCTGAAAAATCTCAGGTGTGATTTCTCATAACCTTGCACATTCCCCAAATAATTATGAATATGATGGCAATGTTTTTCAACTAGATCGCATTTGGCATTATGAGCAGAACTTACTTCTGATTTTATAAATTGCAGCAAGGACCAGGAATATGCTCAGGAGCAGAATCACAACAAAAGCCGCCAGCCAAGGGGAGGTGGAAGGAAAGAAGGCATCTGGAAATTATTCAGGAGATCAATTATCATTTTTCAGGCAGAACAACTGTTGACATACCTCCTGTTCATCATTGATGCCTGGTTTCAATAGTCTAGTGGCCATTTTCAACACGGCATAACATCAGCATAAGCCTGGAAGCAACCTTGAGTGTATCAGAATCCAGAACAAGATATGTTCATGGCTCTACTTGGTGAGATCTCAAAGTTATATTCTCAGGCTCTTATAAAGGCTTTTAACAAGGCTAAAGATACAGCTGAGTTGGTAAGTGCTTGTGCTAAAAGTGTGGTCTGTGTAGTACGTTGTATGTACATAGCAATATGTTGTAATCACAATTTATTTTACTGGGAAGCAGAGAATAAAATAATAAATATTAATAAATACCACTGCTGCTGCTACTACTACTAGTAATAATAATACAATTAATAATAAGGTTAGCCATGTTCCAAATAAACTAGCCATCTCTGTCAACAACAGCTAATTAACCACTGTAACTTCAAAAGTGATTCAGAGTGTAGAATGTGGAGAAGTCTGTTGAACTCCATTGGATGTTAAAAAAAAAAAAAAACAACAACAAAAAAAAACACCTTTATACTTTGTTTGTATGTCTAAAGTGAAACAAAATTAATTTGAATCTAAGTTCCATTCACAGACACCTGTAGGAGCAGCCCACCAGGACTTTTGTATCCCTGAGTTAATGTGTCATCAGAGGTTTTTCTAAACTGCAACATCAGGTATTATAGCAATAGAAAAAGAAGTGGAAGAAAATGAGAGGGAAAGAGAGAGAAGTGGAGCAGTAGCCTTCCCCATCCCTGAAAATGAGAATAGGCACCATCTGATAACAGGAGTTGATTTCCCCCAGGCAGCATCACACCCAAGGAAGGATATTTTTGTGCTTTCTTTATTTGCGTTTTTACAGTTTGTCACACAAGGAAGCTAATGGCTGTTCAGAGGAAAAGAAAAACAAAAAATAACAGCAGCAGAAAATTGAACCAACCAACAAGTAAAAAAAATTAAAGAAGAAAACTGTTTACTCTGTACCCCTATAAATACGTGTTCCTGGGACAATTTGGTCTGTATGCATTAGCTCACTACAGGCTGGAAGCTCATACTTATCTGCAATGACAACTGAAGATTCTGTTGATGTTTTCTGTAGTTTATCTATAATTTTGCAGGACACAGAGTTTCCAGATCCTGCTTTGAGAATGATGGAGCTGCTGACGCTGGCAGTGGTGGTGTCAGCAGAGAGAGGAGTTCCCGTGATGTTTTCTCCTCTACTGTCCGTCCACAACAGTTGAGCTTCAGAAAACAACCTTTCAGATAAACATTTGAGTCGAATACCACCATCCTCATAATCATCCACAACCAGCAATGGATCATGGCCAACACCTATAGAGGAGATCAATAAACAGGTGATTTTAAAGACGATTCTTTGAAAAGTTTTGCATTTACAAAATCCTATCAGCACTTTACCCACTGAAGCTGAACCCTTATCATATAACATTAGCATGTACTCCCACAGCTCTGATCAGCCAGACTGCAGAGGACAAGTTTGAGAATTAAACAAAAGATCATGAATGCATTTGAAACAGGAGTCATTAAAAGCTATCCCCTGTATCAATGACCAGAATCAAGTACTGCTGCACAACTGCCACAGCTACGGTTAAGAAACAGTTAGTATTAAGGTTGTGATTTAGGGTTTAGAATTACGGTTTAGGATGGGGTTCGAGTTAGGCTTTAGGGTTAGAGTTCAACTACCCAGGTTAGCTGAGCATATTCATCTCATCAAATTTTGGCCATATAAAGTATAAGTATTTCACTGAGGCAATCATCTTGTAGAGAAAATGGGGAGAAACTGCACTCCCTACAGAGTGATTAATTCCTTTGGAAGAGTACTAGAGGATAAATGAATTACGTTATGCCTGTCTTCATCTGTCACCAACACAGGTAGGTTAGATACAACTGAACACTCAGATGTTCAGTTTTAATACCCACAGTTGAGCACACCAAATCCCAGAACATGCATCTGTGTTGCCTGAAATTGAAATCATCTAAAACTGGACATTCTGGAGAGGAAAAGAGTTGTGGGGGTCATCCTACGTACTTGTAGTCCCATAAAATAATTCAGCACAGAGGGAAATTAATCCATTACAGAGTAAAATTACCTGCAGTAGGCTGGTGTGTAGACACCAACACCAAGATGAAGATGGCTGCTGTCAGCTCCATACCTGTACAATAGAAAAAACTCTATGTCTAAAGGAAGAATAAAGGATGCAGGGGTCTACACAGCTGAGAGATTTGGAATAGCTCTTTGGATCTAATGGCAAAGATGATATTGATTTAAAGCAGAACATAAAATCTGCCATATTTAGAAATATAAAGCTATGGTATGGACACTGAAAAGTCTCTTAAATCTTTATTTCTTGAAACTGGAATACATATTATTTCAAGACAACAAAATTGTAAACCCAGAAACATTTCTTGTTCTGAGAGGCCAACTCTAGCCATGGAATTCCATAAATAACCCTAAAAAAAGATAATCTAAAAAAAAAATAATGATGATCTTAAATAAAGACACATTGCTATTGGTATTTTCTTCAACTTTTCTTTGGTTGTCTCAAACATAAAATGGGACCTCTCATTAGTTCTGGCCCATCCAAACTCCCCTGAGGAATTTTTTTAGAGTTTCCCCTGGTCACAATAACTATGACAACCAACACTTTTTCAACATGCTGTAAGGTCACTTCTATAGCAGAAGAATTCCCTAAAACCAGAGGTAACTCTTTTTCTTCACTGGCTGTAAAGGGAGACCAGAAAACCAAAGTAGCTTAGAATCCTAACATTTAGCTATCTAACGATATATGATATGTGTCCTACTTTTTACACTTTTTGAAGGGAAATATAAGTTCATTCCTAAAGCCATAAAGAATGTGAAAGTTTGACACATGTTTGACTGGTTTTATTAAATTGGTCTTTTTTCTTTCCTTTGAATGTCCACACACCATTTCAAGGTCTTAGGACTTTCTCTGTTGTCAAGTTAACTGGAGGTATTTTTTCACTCTTCTTTTTTTGCATCATATCTACTCTGTGTATTTTTTTTATATTATATCTACCTATCATATTTATCAGTCTAATAGAAACACAAGAAGTGAGACGCCTGGGAGGAAACAGGAAAGGAAACAGTATAATATATTGGGNAGGGAAAGAAAAAAAAGCATATAGCAAAAAAGCAATGAAAATAAAAAACAGGGATTAAAGTGCCGACCATCTCGTCCCTTTTGACTGCCCTTGCTGTGGCACTGTCATTGAAAGGACAGCAGTGAAAATCCTGGAGTGCACCAGCTACCAGCAGGGGCAAAGAGGAGGACGAACATCAGAAATGAAAGTAATGCCTCACAGCAAAGAAAGATGACAAAAAGGAGGAGAGGATTAAGGGATCCATTCCCATTTCATGCTGTCAGTTGCATCTGAGTTTTACCAAAGGGACTGTACATCCACATCCCACTTGATGATTGTGGGTTTCCTTCTGCTAAACTTGATTTTGAGTCCAGAGCAAACTCAAAAAGAAAGCACGTCTTCAAGACAGATAGTCAAGAAGGTATGTTTGAGGTTTTTACTGTGCCTTCCAAAGGAACAGCTCACCATATAGAAACACCCACAAAACATTGTTCAGCAGCTCCCAGGTATTTTTCAAGATAACATCTGAAATATCTGCCAATCAACAGAAGTCAATACAACACAACTGCAGGAGACAGGGAAAATATTCAGAGCTCTTACCTACAGAAGCATCTCAATAACTACCAATTCCGTCAAAGAGAAATACAGACCTGCATCTCAATAGTACTGCTTTATATTTCCACAAACGCAGCTGAACCCTACAGAAATCCACAGGCAGGTTCTTACATCTGTCGGCAATGCTCAGAAGGATTCTGGCACCTTTGGACTCTACCAATCACAGTCTTCCCGATCATAAAAATAAAACTTTTATTTCCAAAGGTTACCTATTAACCTTTGCAATGCAGTAAAAAGAAGGTGGGAATAAAAATTATAGGAGTGGCAGGGAATTTGCACTATTTGTAGCCAAATACTCTGGGAGGTAAAAAGAAGTATAAAGTGAAAACTTCAGAAAGAAAGGTTTCTAAAACGTTGTGGAAAATTAGCCCCAATAAATAGAGTTAACCAATGAATTTTTGACAGATACAACAGGATACTGTTGGCATTCTGGGCTGCAAGTGCACACTGCTGGCTCATGTCCTGCTTTTCACCCATCAGAACCCTCAAGTCCTTCTCCACAGCACTGCCCTCTATGAGTTTTTCTACCAGTTTGTACCCATATCTGGGATTTCCCCAAATCAAGTGCAACACAGAATCATAGAATCCTTAGAGTTGGAAAGGATCTTTAAAGGTCATCTAGCCCAACTCCCCTGCAATGAATAGGGACACGCACACCTAAATCAGGTTGCCCAGGACTTGATCCAGCTTCACCTTGAAAGTCTCCAGGGACGAGGCATCAATAGCATCTCTAGGCAACCTGTTCCAGTGCCTCACCACTCTCACTGTAAAAACAGCCTGCACTTGAACTTGTTAAACCTCATTATTTTATCTTGTGCCAACTTTTTAAGCTTGTTCTGGTCCCTCTGGATGTTGTCCCTTCCTTTTATTGTATCAGCTGCTCCACTCAACTTGTTGTCATCAGCAACTTGCTGAGGGTACACCACATTCCATTGTTTAGGTCATAAATAAAGACATTAAAGAGCACCAGTCCCAGGATGGACCCCTGAGGGACTCCACTCCTTACCAGCCCCCACATGAACATAGAGTTATTGACCACAACCATCCAATTTATTCCTTATCCACTGGACAGTCCACTCTTCAAATCCATCTCTCTCTTATTTAGAGATAAGAATGTGATGTGACAAAGAAAACATTTATTTCTTTGAGTACCTGAAATGACCCTATCCAATGCTGTTCTATTCTCAAGAGCCTAAGGTAGCAGAGAGATACCTCAATCACATCAGTAAGAGAGCCAGCTACTCCAAAAGAAAGCACTGATTAGCT
Source organism: Numida meleagris (assembly GCF_002078875.1). Lineage (NCBI taxonomy): Eukaryota > Metazoa > Chordata > Aves > Galliformes > Numididae > Numida > Numida meleagris. The sequence goes on from NC_034439.1 coordinate 70,359, forward strand.
TTTGGGTAAATGTATTTCTTTGAAGGGAATGTAAATGGGGTGTATGCATATGAAACAAATTAAATAGCAGAAGTAGTGGGAAAATGTCTCAAGCAGAGGAACACACTAAGATGTATTTGTACTTCAGGAAATAAAGTTAACTGTTGAAAAAAATCACAAATCATACATTTGAAATAAGAATTACATGCAACAAATGAAATAACTTATACTAGGTTTTTTTCTGTTTTTCTTTTAAATGAGCTATCTGTTAAATGAGCTATCAGGTAACTTCCTCAAGTGGAAGAGAAAATCAAATATTTAGATGATACTATTTGCCCACATAGTAGTTTCTCTATATTATCTTTTACAAAAGAACAGCTGTTGAATAAAATGGCACCTGAACTTAGAAGAAAGATGTCAGTCATCAAAACCTGGCTGAAAAGCTGCTCAACAAATGTTTACAACTGAAAAGGCAAATGAACTGTATAGCCCTAAAAAGAAACAGAAGAAAGTTGTAACCACTGATGCAGAATTTACACAAGCCATAAGAATTGGGTCTTTGTTAACTCTTGGCAAAGTTGTGCTGGTGCCTTATCTCAGACACAAACTAGACAGTCTCACCAAAATGTAGTTGTTAACAAATGCATAACTATGTCAAAAGTGGTAGTGATCAGTTCCTGTGCCTTTCATCACCTTCCCAAACGTATGATGTTTGTAGAGTTCATACTTTCCTCAGGTACATTGTCTAAGGGATATAGCCTCTGCAATGACTGATGTCAAACAAAAATGTATATGCATTAGAGCATGATGTTTTAACATGAAGGTTCAACCATCGTGTACTAATCAAACAACTTCCTTGTACGCAAAGTATTTTAAACAAATTAATATCTAAAGTTATTCTTGCAGTTATAGTATAGAACTTCAACTTATTCATGCACTCCATTAGTGCCTCATATTGCCAGAGCTGCAGAAAAGAGAAGAGTGAAAGCAAACAGGTAAAAATTGTTGAGATGGGAATATTTGATGGGGAAGCTGAACATGTCCTTGTGCACATCTTCAACAAGGCACAGCAGACAAGGTGAGTACTTCATGGTGTATCTCATTAACTCCCTAACTCACTTTCAAACATATTCCTTGAAAGTTGTTAAAGAAATAATAATTATTTCAGGAGGATTTGGTGCTGTATTACACTATGCACCATTCTTAGGTAAAAAGTAGATAATTTCAGTTACTTTAAAATGTAGGCAGCTATGAACACAATCTTTGCAAGATTTTTGTGAACTGTTATTGCATTTAATTGCCTTCTTTGTCATAGGCAAACAAGGGGAGCACACCTTCTATGTGGAGCCAGGAATTCACTAGTAGTTTAGTACAGATTTTAATAGTTCACTGAAAATATAAGTATTGGCTAAATCACAATAATATAAACAGTTAGAGCCATGATTACCGAGTTGCTACAAGGAAAAATAAAACTTACAAATGATATACAAAAAAATCCTAGAATCCGTCTTTTTTCTCTGGGGTTACAATTAGCTTTTCATTCAGCTTTTTCAGGCACACCCTCTGCCTGCTTCCCCCACTCCTCCAGGTCCCCCTAAGCAATAGGTTTGGGGTGCTGAAAATTGAAGGGGAGATGAGCAGGGAGGCAAGGAAGGATCTGCCTAGGAAGGAGTCTAGGGCAAGGCGGTCATCCCCACGCCTTGAGACTGCCTCTTCCAGAAAAGACAGAAGGGTCATTGTGGTGCAACTCCCTTCTCAGGGGAACTTAGGGCCCGATATGCAGACCTGACTTGACCCACAGGGAGGTGTGCTGCCTCCCTGGGGCCTGTATCAGGGACATCACCAAAAAACTCCCAGGTCTGGTTTGCTCCTCTGATTACTACCCATTATTGATTGTCCAGGCAGGCAATCATGAAATCGCTCAGGGAAGCCTGCAAGCTCTCAAAAGAGATTTCAGGGGTTTAGGGCGAATGGTTGAGGGAGTGGGAGCACAACTGGTATTTTCCTCTCTCCCTTCTGGCGTGGGGAGGGATATGGAGCGCACTTTGAATAAGTGGCTGAAAGGCTGGTGCTGCCACAGGAACATTGGGTTCCTTGACCATGAGGTGGTTTGCTCAGCACCTGGCCTGATGGCTGCAGATGGGCCTCACCTGTCTCCAAGGGGAAAGCGGATCCTAGCACAGGAGATGGCAGGGCTCACTGAGAGAGCTTTAAACTAGGTATGAAGGGGGATGGGGATAAAACGACGCTCACTAGGGTGGAGCAAGTACTTCAGAAATTTCAACTAGATGTGATGGGGGGAAGAGGGTGGAGGTCAGTGAGACAAGGGCTTGGGGGTGTTGTCATTGTAGGAGATTGTGGGGAAAAACCTCCGACCTGTCCTGTAGGATCTGCTAGGAACTCCTCAGAGGACGTAATGTTGCCGACACCCTGTCCAAAACCTTCTCGTGTCCCTCTAGGAAGCAGTGGGGGAAAACTTCAGATTTCTTCTGGAATTTTGAGGGAGGGCCCCCATAGAAAGGTAGTGTGCCAGAAAGCCCAGATGAAGTGGCCTTTACACTAATGCACGCAGCATGGGAAATAAGCAGGAGGAGTTGAAAACCATGATGTGCTTGGAAAATTATGATCTGGTTACTATCACGGAAACATGATGGGATGAATCCCACAACTGAAATACTCTGATTGAGGGCTACAGCCTCTTCAGAAGGGATAGACAGGGCAGGAAGGGAGGGGGAGTTGCCCTCTATGTTAGAAAGCGGATAGATTTCAAAGAGCTTTGTCTGAGTAACAGCCATGACCTGGTTGAGAGCTTATGGGTTAAAAATCAAGGATCAGTCCAGTAAAGGACATCTAGTGGTTGGGGTCTGTTACAGGCCACTTGGCCAGGGGGAGCCTGTTGACGAGGCCTTCTTGCTTCAACTGCGGGTGGTGTCACGCTCATGGGCTCTTGTCCTGATGGGGGATTTCAACCACACGGATATCTGCTGGGATTGTGGCACAGCAGGAAGCAGACAATCCAGAAGATTCCTACAGTCTGTTGAGGATAACTTCTTGATCCAGGTATTATGTGGACCAACTCGAGGTGAAACCTTACTGGACCTGGTGCTCACCAATGTGGAGAAGAGCATTAGAGGGGTTAAGATTGGAGGCAGCCTGGGCTGTAGTGATCATGCCCTGGTGGAGTTTGGGCTCTGGAGGAATGTAGGCCTGGCAAAAAGCAGAGTCAGGACCCTGAGCTTCAGGAGAGCAAAATTCCAGCTGCTCAAGGAACTGCTTGATAGGATCTCCTGGGAAACGGTCCTTAAGGGCACAGGAACAGAACAGAGCTGGTAGCTCTTTAAGGACACTCTTCTGAGAGTGCAAGAGCTCTCCATCCCCCAGTAAAAGAAATCGAGCAGAGGAGGTGGGCAACCAGCATGGCTGAGCAAGGACCTGCAGCTTAAACTGAGGGAAAAGAGAGAAATGTACAGAAAGTGGAAGCAGGGTTGTGTAGCCTGGGAGGAATACAGGGCTCTTGTCCACATGTGTAGAGATAGAGCTGAACTTGGCTAGGGATGTGAAAAATAACAAGAAGGGGTTCCACAGGTGCATAGGCAGGAGGAGACAGGTCAAGGAGAGTGTTCCCCCTCTGATAAATGAGGATGGAGAGGTGGCTTCCTCAGACATGGAAAAAGCTGAGGTGCTCAATAAGTGCTCTGCCTCGGCCTTCACTGGTGGTCAGACTCCCCATGTCTGCCAGGACTCTGAACCTCGAGGTGTGGGTGAGAGGAGCAGATTCCGTCCCATTGGAACAGTGGAACAAGTCCAAGACCTCCTCATGAAACTTAATGTATGGAAATCCATGGGGCTGGATGAGATCCATTCCAGGGTTCCGAGAGAGATGGCTGATGTGGTTGCCAAGCCACTCTCCATCATATTTGAAAAATCATGGCTGATTTATAGCTTAGCTTATTTGAATTCCACCATGTTTAAGTCATGCAAGCATTTTAAAATCATTGTCATATCTATAAGAAATTGTTGTACCTATTTGTCATATTGCTAATCTTGTAGTCTGCATTGGTGCATTATCACAAAAGCTGTGACAATTTTACTGGTCCGTACCTCCTAGAACTACAACACTACCATGTACAAATATCTCAGCTGGATAACTCAAAAAAACACCATCTATACAACATTAAATTGTTGGTTGATTCGGTGGCTTTGATCCACAAAACAGAGAAGATACCAACAAGATGGGACAGGATGCCTGCCCATGTTGAACCTTGGCAGTAAATGCTCAGACCTCAAAGGTAAGGGAGAACAGCAAAACTGGTGCTGGATTAAAAAAAAAAGGGAAGAATAAAACATCAGTATCTACACTGCTGCTGATATCTGTAAGAGCACCAGAAGGTGTTATGGTTCAGCAAAAAGTTTGGATTATTTATTTATCCATTTTTACCTGCTAAAGCTGAGTTGGACTGACCCGGACTCCACACTCTCTCTCCAAGCTCTCAGATTCTGATTGTTCTAGAGGAGCTGCACTCAGGTTTTTCATTTAAGGTAGCACCAGGTGAATATGACCATAGCAAAGGAAAATCCATTCTTCACCATGGTGGAAAGGTATACAAACTACACTTTCCTTTTTTTTTTTTTTTTTTTTTTAAATGTGCACTCAGTTCTAGTTATGCAGCCTTGGCTGCATGCTCTGTATGCATGTTTGTATCTACCTACATATATTAGTATAAATACAGTTGTAGCAATCAGGAAGATCAATGCAATGGAAAAGGTGTTACGAAAGAGGTGGAAGGACCAGCATAATAGCAAGGGGCTACAAAGGAAGGGAAGTAGATTGCTCACCCATATCAGAAGATTCTGGGATCCCAGGTATCATGGTTTTATGACTTTCGGTTATTGGTATTCCACATCATAACATCACGTAGTGTATGTTCCTGGTTCTCAGAAGAGAAGGACTACTACATTCCCCAGAGGACTTGCTCCTCTGTTACCGTTTCCGGTCAGAGGGAAAGATAAAAACTTGCAGATCACAAGTCCTTGTTGTCTTTCCTCCCGTCTCTCATCCCGGCAGCATCTCACTCCCCAGCCCTCTTATCATCAGTTTTAGAGTAAGGCCTACCTTGATTTTTGGACATTCTCTCTCTCTGTATTGGATTTATGAGCTTAAATTGTAATTATATTGTATTATAGTGTGTTACTTTGCATTCTGATATCGTATTTAATCAATTAGTTTGTTTCTCCTCAGATTGTTGCTGCTGTTTTTGCTCTCAGGCCCATCTCCCTACCCTTTTTTCCCTTTCCCAGGGTGTGGGTCTGTGGGTCCCCCGTCCCATTCATCACGGAACCGGGCCAAATGCCCGTAAACTGTTAACACCCAGGAAAAGCAATCAGTGGCACTCAGCCCTTAAAAGAGATCTAAGGGAGGTGCAGCCAGGCTCCAGCTCTTCCACTCACACAGTGAATTGCCTCCACCTGTTCTCCCAGGGCTGACTGGGTCTTTCCTCCAGGTGCTCAATCAGTGGTTCAGGCCCTGACTCAGCAGTTCCCCTACAACAGTATATATGTGTATACACATGCACACGCATCCTTGATGTTAGATCCTCTGTATGAAGTCATCTGCCTGAGCTTGTCCTCCATGGAAGAGGAGAATGAGGAAAAGGATGAATTTAGGAAGGAATGAAATTAGGAAAACCATGAGAAACGTACCGTGTAGAAAAGTACAAGAAAAAAGAGGCAAATGATCTGTCAGAGTGAAATTGCTTAAACTCATGAGGTCTCAGTAACAGAGTTTCCAAGTAGACTAAGAAACACATATCACTAGAAATTCCAGGTGAGGTGGCTGCTAGGGCTTGGCTTTTCCTGCCTGTCTTATGATGAGGCCACCCTGACCTTTCCCTGAAATACATTTTGTTTGCATTAATTCAGCCTCTTTGTGGCTTTTGCTGATTTAATGGACAGCTTTAGGGTCAGGCTTCATCATACCTAATCGCTGGCTCACATGAGTGCCACAGGGCTCTGCAAGAACTTCAGCATCTGCAGCAATGAGAATGGAAATATCTACAAAGACAAGTTCACTGATATGCAGCATAACCCTAGGAACTATGTTTACCCTGAAACAACATTTGTATGGTGTCCACACTCTGTATCCCCAGTATAGTTTTCTTCTCTGAAATCAAATTGTAGCAAACCCCAAAATGAGTGATTTCTGTTTTATCAGCAATGCTAAAGAATGCAGCCCTGAAGTTTAGGGTTACCTGAATTGCCTGTAGGGTGGTGTGGACTCTGTTCTCCTAAAGATAACTGGACACAGCATGGCTTGAGTTGGAAGAGACCTCAAAGACCATCTCACTCCAACCCTCTTCCACGGGTAGGAACACCTTCCACCGCACCAGGTTACTAAAAGCCCCATCTAACCTGGCCAGGAGCTTCACAGATAGACTTTTATAGACATTTTAACATCAAACTCCACAGAAAGACTTTGGGGGAATCAAAGAAATGGGAAGACCTTTACAGATCTTGGCTTAGAGATGGTTCTGGGATTTGTGTTTCCCCAAGTCTCCACAGAGCCCATAGGGAAACGTAGCTCTTTCCATGTGCCAAAATACAGCTTGTTAAAAAAACCACAGCCTTATTTCCAAGGTCATCCAGACTGAGACATCTTGGCAAGGCTCTAGGTTTGGCCAGATGCTACCGTATCTGCTCCATCCCTGCAGACATTCAAGGTCAGGCTGGATGGGGCCCTGAGCAGCCTGATTCAGCTGTAGATGTCCCTGTTCATTGCAGATGTGTTGCACTAGATGACCTTTAAAGGTCCCTCCCTGCTCAAACAATTCTACCTGGTATATCCACTCAGGAATAGTTGTTCTATGAACAGTGAGCACTGCCTTCCATATTGGTTGAATTAGCTCATCCACACTGAGATCTTGAGCAATGTTCTGTTCTTATGCACTACAATCAGATGCCTTTACTTGTATCACACACTTCAAATGTTTGCATATTGCATTCAAGCCAAATGTATCTCATGCTATGTCTAACACTAGGTGCCTTTCCTTCCCAAGCTGTTCATAGTGAAAATGTGGCTCAGTGCTGCAGCACTTCGTTTCAACAGATTATGTCATATGTTCCTCGGAAGAGTTTAGGAGAGGATGCAACAGACTCCAATCCTCCAAATATGCGGAGGGAAGATAAAACCTGTCAGGATATTTCCAAAAGCAGAGAGAGATGTAGGAGCAAAGGCATGCAGAACTGCTCCACAATTTGGCCAATGGCCAACTGGTTTCAGTGAGGACAAAGAAGATATATAGGATTATATTAAAGGTCAAAACGAATAGGACTGAAGAGTAAACAAGGAACTACAAAGCCAATTGAAGTTGAAGTAAATAGTAAACAGAAGGCTCAGAACACAAGCTGAAGGAACAATAGCTGCTTGAAAAAGACAGCTTGATTGAAAATGTGAAATAATAGAGTAGGGAGATTAATTGGCCCCTCTAACAAAAAAAAAATCTGGGCATGAGGACTTAGTGGCTCTCTTCAGAGACGTGTAAGGTATTGCTGACATTTCATCCAGAGCAGAAAAAGTTTGTACATTGTTGTTTTGATATGTTGTGGGATTTTCCATCTTGGCTCATGGTTTCTTCAGTATGGTCCCTTTCCGTTTTGGTAGGTCTTACTTTCAAAACTAACCATGAAACAGACCAAAACTGAATACAGAAACCCTTTGGATCATGCAGCTATTCAGGAGGTTCAACTTATTTGGTCTTTCTCATTTTTCTGCTATCTGTATATGGGAGTTTGGAGAACTACTAAATGGAAGAAGTAATTTGCACATAAAATTGTCAAGAAGTGGACCTTACTAAGTCACAAGCCATAAAGAAAATTGAACAGATGAGCTGGCTGCTTGAAGGAGAGCTTGGAACAGAGCGGGGCAAGGAGCACGCAATCAGTAAGATGAGGTTGAAAGACACAGGTTTACTTCTTCTGGGGAAGAAAAAGCAAAGGATAATGAAATAGCATCATAGAATCACTTGAAAGTCAGCAATAAAGATGACAGGGCCAAAAGCTTCTTGACAAGAGCAGGCAATATAACAAGGGGCAGTAACAAACTGCAGCTTGAGGCTGGAATTTAGAAAAACACTGATGAATGTTGGTACAGTCCTCAAGCTCTCACCAGAGAGGCTGTGAGATTTTTTCAAGATGCAGATGGAGAAAGCCACAGTGAATCTGACTTAGATTAAGCAGCAGCAGTGCTTTGATCAGTGTTTTTATTAGAAACCTGCCCTAGTACTTTCTAATCAACATCTCTGTAACTATTAAACCATTAAACCACACCCAAAACTAGCAATCCCTGTAGCCTCTAGTTGTGCTGTTTAAACTCAGAATGCCTAAGTTTGTCTCAAGCTATGAAGCAACTCCCACAGCTTTCATTGCAACTTAAATATTCAAAGGTTCATCTTGGACATTTTCTGAAGTCAAACCTCCTGCTCAAGCAGAATCCCCTACAGTAGATGTCAAAGACCATGTCAAGTTGGATTTTGGATATCTCTGAGGATGGATACTCTACAATATCTGTGAAAGCCTGTTCTTGTGTTTGACCTCTCTCACAGTTAAAAAAAAAAAAAAAAGTGTTTTCTTGTTTTCCATATGCTCCCCATTCCTTGACTCCTAGACAGTACTTAAGAACTGAACAAAGAGGCAGACACAAGTGTCATTCCTGTCTTCTCTAAGAAGTACTTAAAGGGAGTTTATAAACAAGAGGGAGGCTTTTTGTGTGGTCTGATAGTGATAAGACAAGGGAGAATGGTTTTACACTAAAAGAAGTGAGATTTAGATTAAATATCAGGAGGAAATTTTTTACTCAAAGTGGTGAGACACAGGAGCAGAATGCCCAGAGAAGCTGCGAATGTCCCATCCCTCAAGGCATTCAAGGCCAGGTTGGATGGGACCCTGAACAGCCTGATGTAGTGAATGACAACCAGTCAATGGCAGGGGGTTGGAACTGAATGGGCTTTAAGTTCCTTTCCAACCCAAGCCATTCTATGATTCTAAGTCTTCCCTGGGCACTGCTTGTTCACAAGTAAGTCCTGCAAGTAGAATGATGGTTTCAGAGAAGTGCAAGAAACAATTTGATTTTTGCTAAAAACACTGACAGAGGACAAAAGATTAGGTTCTTTCTAGCATGGTTTTTTCCTCAATATGTTGATGAATGGAAAAGCATGGGAGGAGAGAAGCAGTATAGGGAGATGCAAGGAAACAGAGGTGGCTAGTGCTCTGACAGGTGAAGAGGGAGAGGCCAATTAAGGGGAGGAGTCAGAGCAAGGAATATTTGTCATTTACCTCTTTCTTGGTCCCTACTGTATTTTCTCCTGCCCACCCAGCCAGTCACCAACTCTGAGCTCTTTATCTTTCCTCCAAGGACAACATTTCTGCTCTACGTTGCCCATCCAGCTCTGCAGGAATCAGACTGTACAAGGTCTCTGCTGCTACCATGGGACCACCAGGAAATATTTTCCCATCTAGGCATGCCCATATCAGCAGTCTGTCTGCCTTTGCTGGAACCAGAATGGAAACAGTGCTTTTCTTCCTGGTATGGCTTTGGGGTAAGTTTCCTCCTTTGCTCCTGGAGAATGGAGTTCCAAATGTGGTCTGATAAATAGTGCTCATGATGGATTGGCCCCTCTCATATTATCATTGGTATTTTTTAGTCTGGAGAAGACAAGGATCTGGAATTTGTTGCCACCTTTCAATTCTCAGAGGAGACTTATGAAATGTAGAGAGATTTTTTACAAGGACATGTAGTGGCAGGACAAAGGGTAGCAATTTTAAATTAAGAGAGAGCAGATTTGTGTTTGATATAAGGAAGAAACTCTATGCTATAAGGGTCGTGAGACACCGGAACAGGCTGCTTAGAGAAGCTGAGAGTGCTCCATTCCTGGAACTATTCAAGGCCAGGTTGGATGGGGTTTTGAGTAATGTGATCCTGTGGGAGATGTCCTTGCCCAACAGCAGGGGGTTGGAACGAAATGGTCTTTAAGGTCCTTCCAAGACAAGCCATTGTATGATAAATTTCTGGTGCAGGAAAAGGGCATGACCTTTCTGAGGCAAGAAAAGACAGCATTAGACAACATCATTTGGCTTCCAAAGCTCACCAGGAGATTTAGAGGCATTATGAATGCAAACATTCAGACACAAAACCTGAGAATAACTGAATGCAAGCATGAGGACAGAGCTTCCATTGGTAGATTTCTGTAATCCAGAATGTAATCCTGTTTTCTTTGCCTCTCTTCGACACTCATAGACAGGATTTGAGCCAGGACCTAAGAATAAATAAGCATAGCATGCCTCTCTGTCAGTGTCAGTGCTTCGTGCAGCTGCATTTATATCCTACAAACCAACACGGTCAAATCCTTAAACAAAAAGTAGTAAAATAATTGGATAAGGATTATCTGGAGACAGTAGCTTTGTTTTTTTTTTTTTTTTGACAAAGCCTGGCACAAGTTAAAGCTGCTTTACAGACTAGGATGAAGAAAGGGTGAGGTCAGAACTGTAAATGATCAAGGAAAATAATTTGGCAATTTAAAGCTTGTAAGGAAAATATCTGTCCTTCCTAGCAGAGTAGATGAGTGGACCTGGCAAGCCTTTATGTAGCAGACCTTGTCATAAACCCTATGGTGTAAGTGTATAATTCTATGTAAAGCAGCACCAATGACCAAAGATGCTGACACAATTAAAGCACCAAAATGTGTCTTTCTGCATAAGGGGGGAACTTGGGCACTCCCTGCAAGGCTTGGATCTCCCTAGTAGTCTGGAGTTTTCTTACACTCATGAAGACTGTTTAGGACAGTTCTGGCAAGTGTTTTTGACAGAAATCTTAAATATTTTTCATTTGATGTTGAAATCCTAACTTGTACTCACATAAGTGAACTAAAAGCTTCCTTCAATAACTTGCACAACGCAAGGACTGATGTAGCTTAAGAGAAGCATTCATCGTCTTGTGCATGGAGCTCCCTGCTGCACAAAGATGGTGGACAGGGATGAATCCACAGTAGCTCAGGTTACAGGGACACACTGAGACTTCCATCTCTTTAGGGACCATATCCAGAGATTTTCTTCTCATGGCAAATAATACAGCCTACAGTTTCTGTGGTGTGGAGCTGTCACATCATGTCAGGATGTGTGCGGGGACTGTTCCATAGCTGGAAAATTGTCTGAGAAGGACAAGTTACTAGGAATCCCATGATCAGGACTGTCCTGGGTGACAAGAAAAGCTAGCAGCTTCTTGTAGAGAAGCAGAGATTCATTAGACATCCTAGCGACATTTGTGCAAGATATTTGCACCACAAATTAGCCAGCAAACATTTCTTTCCACATTCCTGCTGAAAGCACCAATGATTAGCATGTCAGTAATCTATCCCGAGCCAAATCTAAAATGGTGTTATTCCTACAAGAGCAAGACATTCTCCACTATCAGCCAAAACCTGTTTTGTGTTCATTTTCTACCTTGACTTTTTTCTGGTTCAGGTGCTGCCAACTCAGCTCCCATCAGACTCGTGGATGGCCCCAATCGTTGTGCGGGGCGGCTTGAGGTGCTTTGGAAACAGCAGTGGGGAACAGTGTGTGATGATAGCTGGAATCTACCTGATGCCACAGTTGTATGCAGGCAGCTGGACTGTGGAAAAGCACTGTCTGCTCCTGGCTCAGCTCATTTTGGTCAAGGAACTGGTCCTATCTGGCTGGATGACATGAAATGCAATGGTACAGAAGTTGACCTTTCTGCATGCAGGACCAGACCTTGGGGGGAGCATAACTGCAATCATGGAGAAGATGCAAGTGTTGTGTGCACAGGTAAGTTGTGTTTCCACCACTCCCTCTAGAGTGCTGCGTAGAAAGAGGTTTTAAATCCTGTTTGCAAAATTTTATTTTTCAGTGCCACTCTAAGGATTCAGATTATATATAGATGGCTGTTTCAGAACTGACCTGAGCCATGCCAAAAGCAGCATTATCCATCTCAGTGCTTTTGGCAGTTAAATTGAGTGATGGTAGTGGTGCTGTTCTGTTCCTACTGTACTCTGCTCTGCTTCTTCTTCCATCACCATAGAGTAAATGAGGAAGGAAACTGAAACAAACTTCATCTGGATGCACAAGTTTTCCATGCATGTATTTTATGGATAAAGTAAGTCATGAGATTTGAGCATTTGTGACCTCTTTCCATTTGTATTTTGTGACAGTACTACCAGTAGACACATTTATTCTCCAAAATGGCACTGAGATGAGAAATTCAGCTGTGGGCCATTAGTCTCTGTGCCAGTTCTGACCTGGCTGTGGCAGAATGGTGTGGCTTCCCCATGGAAGGCTTGATGGTTAATTTCATAGTTAACTGGGAAATAAAGCATAATCAAGTGGCCCATGGGTTGCAGGAGATTGAGAGGTGATTTGGAGGTGGACAGGCTGCCTATTGCCCTCTTTCACGACATTGTGTCCCAAAGACTCTGTTCCATTCAGCAGTGAACAACAAATGAGGCTTCCATATGCACATTTCCCAGGTGGATTTAAAATGGGATTCAGCTCCATATTAAGACCTAGACACACCTGTGGAATTGCCAGCGCTGCTGATGCTGATGTTGCTATGTGGGCAACTGAATCAAACCAAATGAGATGCCATCAACTAACTAGAGAGCACCAGTGGAGACGACCCACTGTTTCACAGCTGCTATGATGGCATAATGACTGAAACACACCACTCACCACCTCACTGTGCTCACATCCACTGTTTGGTCTCCATAAGTTTTCAGCAATGATGAATGTCAATGGGTGCAATTTTTTTCTGCATGGAAGAATTCAGTTGTTCACCTTTGCTTCATACGCACTTCCGTGACAGATGCCATCTTGTCAGACGTACCCTCTGCACTCATAAAGCAACAAAATGTAATGCAATATTGGTGGGAAGATTCAGCTTCTACTTCCATACTACCAACATCGACCTCTGATCATAGAATCATAGAGTTGCTCAGGTTGGAAATTACCTTCAAGATCATCAAGTCCAACCGCAAAATGATGTTGTAGGTCAACATAATAAAACAGGAGGCATTATTTTCGGAGCAAATGTCATAAAATATCAGCACCCATCTCTCAAGGAGAACCCAACAAGCATGTAAGACATATGCATGTCTTGATATGTTGTCAATTGCCACACTTGGTGTAGCATCGCAGTGTGGATTGCTGTCCTGCTTCATAAAGGATTACAAAACCACTCTATTCATCTCTCTGATTGAGAAGTCTGAAGCCACAAAGAATAATCCAGAACATGTTCCTCATCAGCCTTTTCAAGTTCTGGACAGTATTAATGGAGAATTATCTTTTCCTTCATTCCCTGCAGGCTCTTTCCTTGTGCAAACCCTGATCCTGTTTGGTGGTGGTGGTGGTTGACTGATTTTTTTTTCTTGTTGTTTGTTAATTTTTTTAATGCAGGAAATAATAAAATAGTTCAACTGCGATTAGTGAATGGTACAAATCACTGCTCTGGGAGAGTGGAGGTGCTTTATGGACAGCAATGGGGAACGGTCTGTGATGATAACTGGGACCTAATTGATGCTGAAGTTGTGTGCCGTCAGCTGGGCTGTGGGACAGCCCTATCTGCTCCTCCCTCAGCTTATTTTGGAAGAGGATCTGACCCCATTTGGCTTGATGATGTTACATGTAAAGGAACCGAAGCTGCTCTGTCCAAATGCACTGCAAAACCTTGGGGAAAACATGACTGTGGGCATGGAGAAGATGCCGGTGTTGTATGCTCAGGTAACTCTCATCCTGCATGACACAAGTGAGTTTTGTGGGATCTGGAGATATGCTGGAGATGCTGTAGCGAGCTCTGTTCCCTTTGGAGCAAAGAAAACCCCAACACTGAAGAGAACCACAGTACAAACCACATTTTACCCTAAAATTTTATCACCGGCAGAAACACTGGTAGAGCAGTGCTGGTGCAGGAATTATTTATAGACTCCCACACTACATCACATGGACAGTGATGCTTTTGTAAAGAATATTTCCTCACTGTCTTCAGTGGTCCCATCATCTCGCTGTCCTATCAGTGGATTTAGTTCCTTCCTAAGTTCCCCCTAAACTGTTGCATTAAGTGAGGTGCTACCCGTGGCCCATGTTGTCTCTCCAAGTATTTTAGTATCAGGTCCACAAAGACAACCAAAAGCCCAAGGCTCCACCTTCATGATTCCCAGAGCCACCCACTGCATCCCATTTCTCCAGCTGTCTGCCCAAGCAGAGACAGCATATTCCACAACTTGTTTACCTTTAGAAATTTGCTAGTGGGTCAGTTATTACCAATATGGTGATTGCTCAGACAGCACTGGAGGGAGAAGAATCTATTTCCCACAGCCTTTCCTGTAATGATGCACTAATTAGAGTATCAACTTTGTAGCCACATGCAGAGGCTCTTCAGCTTCTCATCCCACAGTTTTTTTTGCGTATCTCCAGAGTTGAGAATCTCCTGAGAATGGGTGTCTCACACTTGTTCTTGTTAAACTCCATGAGGTTGGTGACTGCCCTCTAATTTTTCAGGATCTCTCTGTCAGTATTTCTGTGAGTCAACATCTCCTCTTAGTTTAGTACCATCTGCAGATTTGATATGCATTCGAGTCCTGCATCCAGATCATTTATGAAAGCACTGAAGAGAGCTGTCCCCAAAATGGAGCCCTTTGGGAGCCCCAGTAGTGACACTGCTGAGCATCTCATGCTGTGATGATGAAAGAAGTGCTTGTGCTGCTCCCATGTGCATTATTTTCCCGTGTCACAATCCACAGAATGAAAAACGAAAGTGAGAGTCACTATGTTCATTGATAAATGGAGAAAAGACAAGACAGATTCTGCACCAGATACTTCCCTGACTGTTTTTTTTTTTTCCTTCCTGTAGGTTTTGCAAAACCAGCCCCACTCCGATTAGTGGGTGGATCAACCCACTGCTCAGGGAGAATCGAGGTGTTCTATGGCCAGCGCTGGGGAACTGTGTGTGACGATGGCTGGGACTTGGCCGATGCAGAAGTTGTGTGCAGGCAGCTGGGCTGCGGGAAGGCCTTGTCAGCTCCCCATGGGGCTTACTTTGGACAGGGATCTGACCCCATCTGGCTTGACGATGTCAGCTGCACAGGGACTGAAGCTGCTCTCTCCAAATGCAAAGCCAGTCCCTGGGGAAGCCATAACTGTGAGCACGGAGAAGATGCTGGCGTGGTGTGTGCAGGTACCCTCAATTCAATAAGCATTAAGGAGTAACCTGTCTTGGGTCACCCTGGGGCCCAGGTCCTTCAGCACGAATTGGTCTTCCAAAGAAAGCAGCACAGAGTGCTTCAAAAAGTTGTGGCGTTATCCCTAGATAATTACAACCTTTCTTTCTTTATGTAGGTCTTTTTAATGAGATGCTTCTAGGGGCCAGTTTGCTACCACTGATAGTGGCACAGACAAAACACATCTCATTGTGAGGTGTGTTCCCATATCAGCTGCTCTTCAACCCAATAACTCGGTTATGCTTCTTATAGTGTAACAGAGCAGAGCATGTGAACTATGAGTATTACTGCATAAGTCAGCCACAGCCCCAACTGACCAAGTTCTCAAGTTCTACCGTTCTTCTTTCTCCTGATTCTCTTCCTTCAGACATTCTCAATAACGTTCCCATTAAGGATGGCTGTAGGTCTTCGAGTCCACAGCTCTGCCCAGCCACTCCTGAGCAGTTCCCATCGGTGGCTGCTTAGTTTGAGGAGGAGGAAATTATCTTTCAGACATCAGACACACAAAAAAATGCAGATATGAAATCTAAAAATGTGGACTGACTTGACATCTGTGAAGGAAATAAAAACTTCTGGTGAAATGCATCCGTCTTGTCTCACAGCTGTCCCAAGAGAGATGCTGCTGAGCATTTAAACATCTATAATATGTCACACTAATTCTGTCCTTGAATCTTACTGCTGTTCGAGTAATATTCCTCAGCACTCAATATTATTGCAGAACTTCATCCAAGCAAGGCCCCCAGCTCTGAATACTTGATGCTAACCATCAGCAGAGCTTTACAACTTCAGCATATGTTATTAGCAGCCCTCAAACAACTAGTGCCATACAGAAATTGCTGATCCCAGCTGCTAGGAGTCCCTAACACAGCCTTAATGTACACATGCCAATGCTCCTGCAGCAAAGTTACTTCACTGGTTCCTTCTACACTCAGCTCACCAACCCACATGACTCCCCCTAGTCTGTTTCACCACAAGAACAGGCTGCAGGCATAACTGTCATCTTCTGAGAAAATAAGGGTTCCAAAACAGTTGGCTGATGTTGAGGTGGGACTAGCCAATGAGAGAGGTCCCTGGAGACCACTATTCTATGGAACAGAAACTGCTGCAAGGATCTCCTGTTCTGTTATGGGAAATATGAGCAATGACCATGTCGCACCACTGCTGTCAAGACATGATCAGCACAGACCAAAATATGAAGTACAGAAAATTCATGTCTTCACTCTATCTCAATTACAGGATTTGCTGAGCTTCTTCCAGTCCAGCTGGTGAATGGTTCAAGTAACTGCTCTGGGAGAGTCGAGGTGTTTCACGAGCAGCAGTGGGGGACCGTCTGCGATGACAGCTGGGATTTAACAGATGCTCAAGTGGTCTGCAGGCAGCTGGGCTGTGGGGCAGCGATCTCAGCCCCTGGCTCTGCTCGGTTTGGACAAGGGAGTGGAAAAATTTGGTTGGATGACGTGAACTGCGCAGGATCTGAAGCTGGCCTCAGTGAGTGCGTGGCAAGGCCTTGGGGAGACCACAACTGCAACCACGGAGAGGATGCTGGAGTGGAGTGCTCAGGTACCACTACTGAATGCCCTTGTATGTGCGGTATGATGGAGCCAGTGTGTTTGTGGGAGGGTGCTGGTAGATCTGGAGTCCCCTCAGGGTAAGGAGGGTGTGTGTTCATCATGCAGTTGTAGGCTGAGGTATAAGGAGGACTGAATGTGGATGGTAAGGTTGTATTCCACACGGGCACCATGGTTCAAGATGATATCTGAGAGACGTGGGTCCTGGAGAAGGTCTGTGTTTCCCGCTTGTGTCCAGGACAGTTACGGAGCCATGCTCCGGGGAGCAGCTTGGGCTCTCACAGGGGCTAAACTGCTTTGGACTTGGATATGGAATCTTGATGGTTGGGTTTGAAAAGGCTCATGAGTTGGTCCTCAGTGATCCCAGTAGTCTGGTCCCATGCCATTTCTATGCCTTGTTGCTGGGGAAAAAACAGGGGCTCCCAGTTACAAACGCTCTTCAGATTAATGATTGATTGAAGAACTACCTATAAGGATGTGGGATCAAATTCTGAAGCTGTAGGCATTTACTACAGCTTTACACATTAAGGCATCAAGTGCCATTGGCTGCTAGACCCCATGAGGATTTTTGGGCTCGTCCACAGCACTCTGAGACATGCAATGATCCGGAATATTTTGCAATTGTATTTGGTCCAGGTGCCGCTGAAGCAGCTCCCATCCGGCTTGCGAACGGCCCGAGTCATTGTGCTGGGAGAGTGGAGGTGTTCCATGACCATCAGTGGGGAACTGTGTGCGATGACGACTGGGATAAAGCTGAGGCCAACGTTGTGTGCAGGCAGCTGGGCTGTGGGGCAGCACTATCAGCCCCGGGCTCAGCTCGCTTTGGACAAGGATCTGACCCCATCTGGCTGGATGATGTCAGTTGTGTAGGGACAGAGGCTGCCCTCTCCCAGTGCCGGTTCCAGAGCTGGGGATCCCATAACTGCAAACATGGAGAAGATGCTGGTGTGGTGTGCTCAGGTAACTCCTGCCTATGTCTCTGTGTGACAGGGAAGGACTTCTTTTTCCATGGGGGTTATTTGTGTGCCAGCATAGCTGCAAACTCCATCATGATGATGATACAGGCCTGCATTCCTGAATATGTTGTGAGCTCTCTGTCACCATATGGGATATTTCTTTGAAATTTCTCCTTCTCTAGCAACTGTGTAGTTGTTCTTGTACACAGAAGTTGTCCTTGACTTAGAAGTGGAGTGGAGTGGAGTGGAATGGAATGGAATAGAATAGAATAGGAGTATTGAGTAGGAAGGGAATCATGTCTTGGTTTCCTCTTCTCCGAACTATGTAACTTCAGCATCCCCAGCCACTTCTTGCATGCCTTCCAGATTTTTAAGAGATTTTTTGCCCTACTCTGGGGGCATGCAGTACCATAGCCTCCTTTTTATATTGTGGAGCCTAGAACTGTACACCGTATTTAAGGTGAGGCTGCAGAAACACTAAATAGAGCAGGAAAGGCACTTCTTTTGACTGGCAGTGCTCTGTGTATTGCACACCAAAACGTGGTTGCCAGGGCACACTGCTGCCTTCCACTGAGCCTGCTTTCAGCAGCATCCCCAGGTCCCTTCCTGCTGAGCTGCTCTCCAGCCACTCACCTCACAGGCTGTGAATGAATGCAGCATTGCTCCATCCCAGGTACATCACCCAGCATTTACCCTTGTTAATCTTCACTCTGCTGCCAATTTCCCAGTGTTCCAGTGGATCTAGATCCTTCTGTAAGGCCTTACATCCCTCTGGAGAGTAAATAGCACCTACCAGTTTAGTGTCCTCAGCAAACTTGCTGAGGATACTGTTAATGACTACATTGAGGTAACTGATAAAAATGCTGACTGGGACTGACCTGTAGGGTGGAGTGGTGGGGAACACTGGTGGTGACTATCAGATGTAGCGCCGATCACTGCAACCCTTTGAACTCTGCCATTGAGGCAGTTTGTCACACAGCGCAGCAGGAACCTGTTTACCTCACAGCTGGACAGTTAGTCTGGAAGGATGCTGTGAGGGATGGCAGCAAAGGCCTTACTAAAATCTGGAAAGATTATGTCTGCTGCATTCCCTTAATCCACCAAGCAGGCGACGTTATCATAGAAAGATATCAAATTACTAAGGCAAGACTTTGCCCTTCATTAACCTATGTAGGCTATGCCCAACGAAAGCTTTAAAATGCCTTTCAGTAGCACCCAGGAACAGCTTCTCCATGACCTTTCCAGGGGCTGGGGTTAGACTGTGAGATCTGTCATTTCCTGGCTCATCTCTCATCCCCTTCTTAGAGATGGGTATAACATTGCCTAGTTTCCAGTCATCGGGGAACTCCCAAGACTCCCAGACTTTTGATAAATTATACTAACTTAGACTGTATTTCATCTTACTTACCTTCTGCAGAATGGTACACAGACTGTTGTGCTCATAGTTTTGAACTGCCGAAGACATCCCAACATGAGGCAACAGAATAAATGCATCCTGGATGTCACTAGACCCTCACTGGCATTATGCACTTGGCCTTACTTTTAATCAGGCCAGCAGCAAGTCTGTAACACGTATCCCTGCTCTCGCTGTTTTCTTCAGATATACCAAGAGAAGCTCCACTCCGATTAACAAATGGGCCAAATCGCTGCAGTGGGAGAGTTGAAGTTTTTTACGGCCATCAGTGGGGAACCGTGTGTGATGACAACTGGGATATCAGCGATGCGGAAGTTGTTTGCCGGCAGCTGGGCTGTGGGAGGGCTCTATCCACTCGAACTTCGGCTTCTTTTGGAGAAGGGTCTGGCCCTATCTGGCTGGACGATGTGAACTGCACAGGAGCCGAAACTGCCCTTTCCAAATGTGAGAGCAGCCTGTGGGGAGCCCACAACTGTAAGCATGGAGAAGATGCTGGTGTCGTGTGCTCGGGTATGTCTCATTTATGCCGCTTTCTGATCGAGGCTTAACGGATGTGGAGGGATGCTTGAAATGCCACAGGGTGCCTCTCCCCGTCTTATACCTCTAAAACCACAGTACTGAACAGGGAAAGCGCTCCAGGCCAGGATGTGTGTCAATCCAGTTGTGTTCCCCTCTCCTCCCTGTTCCAAATCTCACCGTAGTATTGTGGTGCTGCAGTCCAGCACCTGCAGTGCTGACGGATTTAATTCTGGGACTCTTTGCCACGAATTTAAAGTTGGGACTCTTTCCTGTGTGAGGTACAGATAAATCTGATGGCGTTGCAGGAGTGCTGTGATTCTCCCTGTTATTGAGAACAGCACAGTCACTCGGGTTTCTCTGTTGTTTCGCACTCAAAACATCAAGACGTGCTCTGCACTTATTCTCTTTCCTCTTCAAGACAAAAACATGAAAATGTCCTGCAAAACCTCGTTATTCTGCCTGCCCTTCTCCTCTCCTTGGTAAAACCGTCTTCAGGTGACCTGTTTTCAGCCCAGGTTTTCCAGTCTTCTCTGAACCCTGTACGGATGAGGCAGTTTCCTCAAAACTGCTGCACTGCGCTTAGCCACGAGAAGGAAATCCTGACCTGACTACCATTTTCTAGAATGTACTGCACAGTCTCTTGTTTCTTCGTCGTGCACATTGCTACTTATTCTTGGCATCTACATTTGATAATAATTTATATCCCTTCTCAGCCCCTTTGTATCTCCCTCCTGATAAATGTTTTTAGGCATCTTCTTATCTCCCTCCTTCTCTGTTTGTTTGTTTTTTTCCTGGCCGTTGGGCATATTTCTTCCAATGTTTAATCAAGCTGAGGCTTTGGCAGTGCTGAATCTGTCCGAAGGTTTGGTTTGGATTTCTTGTAGATAGCACTCCCTTTTATACTTAGCCATGTCTTTCTTGGTACTGCATGACACTTAAGAATGTCACTCTCAATCCTTTATATCGCTTTGTTAATAATTGTCATTTAATTAATTCTTCTACATCCTATGTTCAATCTTCCCAGAATGGTACACTTTTGAATTGCCCTTACTGGTGATAACGTGTTTCTCTACAATTACTCATCCACATTTGGAGCATACCCTGTGGATTCGCTGTCTATGCACAGATTCCTCTCTCTGAATTCATCATTGTCCTTTTTTAGCCAGTGAAGACTAAGATAGCGCAGTCCATAGCAGGATTTGCCCCATCCTGATGATGTGCCCAAAGCAGATTAAGGAAAGTGCAGCCCAGTAGTGTCTATTTCCTTTCGATGACTACAAAGGGGATTGAGGGTCCTCAGTGGAGTTGTAAAAGGGGAGTTCCTTGCCAAAACAACTTGTTTTGTGTAATCTGAGTTCACAGAATCATAGAATGGCTTGGGTTGGAAGAAACGTCAAGGATCACCAAGTTTCAGCCACCCTGTCACAGGCAGGTTTACCAACCACTAGGTCAAGTACTTGATCAGATTGTCCAGGGCCCCATTTAATCTGGTCTTTAACACTTCCAGGGACAGCACATCGACAGCCTGTCTGGGCAACCTGGTCCAGCACCTCACCACTCTCTCAGTTAAAAACTTCCCCCTGACATCTAATCTAAATCTCCCCCCTTCCGTTTAAAGCCATTTCTCCTTATCCTATCACTATCTACCCATGTAAAATATTGTTTTCCTTTACATTTATAAATTCCCTTGAAATACTGGAAAGCCACACTGATGTCTCCCTGCAGCCTTCTCTTTTCCAGGCAGAACAAGCCCAGTTCCTTCAGCCTGTCTTCATAGGAGAGGTGCTCCAGCCCTTGGATCATCTTCATGGCCCTCCTCTGGACCTTCTCCAACAGCTCCACATCTTTCCTGTGTTGGAGGCCCCAGGCTTGGACACAGTACTCCTGCTGGGGACTCAGGAAGGCAGAGTAGAGAGAGACAATCGCCTCCCTCACCCTCCTGCCCACCCCTCTTCTGATGGAGCCCAGGATACCATTGGCCTTCCAGGCTGCAAGTGCACCCTGCTGGCTCGTGTTAAGTTTCTCATCTGCCAGGACCCTTAAGGGACCTATGTGTATAAGTGTGTACTTTGCTTCCTTGAACCTCATTATGTTCACAAGGGCCCACCTTTCAAGTTTATCAAGGTCCCTCTGAGTGGCATCCCTTCGTTCTGCCATATCAACCACACTGCTCAGCTTGGTGTCATCAGCAAACTTGCTGAGGGTGCACCCAATCCCATCACCTATGTCACTGATCAAGATGTTAATGTGTACTGGTCTCAAGACAGACCTTTGGGGGACACTGCTTGTTACCAGACTTCACCCAGACATAAAGCCATTGATCACAACACTCTGGCTGTGACCAGCCAATCAATTCTCTATCCACCCAACAGTCCACCCATCAAATTCGTATCTCTGCAATTTAGTGATAAGGATGTGGTGGAGAACCATGTCAAAAGCCTTGCAGAAGACCAAGTAGATGACATGAGTTGCCTTCCCTTTGTCCACCAATATCACCCAGACATCCTGGGATGTCTCATCCAATCTCTAATTGCAGCTACTGAAGAATGCCAGTCTCCCAAGAGCATATGTCAAGTCTACCAGACTCATTGGGATGTCTGGGATTCACTGGGCATTTCAAATGACATTAGGTACCAATGCACAGGAAAGTAAATGAGCCACTGAAAGCTGAAGTCTGGCTGAGGTGAATCATACCCCAGATCTCTCACCATGTTCCTGGCTAATGTCTTTTCCCTTGGGTAGTGGAGTTGCCTGCATTTGCTGCCTGGGCACTGCTATCTTCCTGGTAAAAGAGAGAAAAAGGCTTTAAGCACCACGTATTTGGGAGTGAGAACCAACAGGACATGTATTTTACTTAGTTTTGGGCAGTGTTATTTCTTGACCTTTGGGGCAAGTGTGGGGAAAAGCAATAGCATTGAACCTTCTTGATGCTTGTCCCTGAATGTCATACTAAACCAGCAACTGCACACAATGTTTTCTGATGTGCCTAGAAGGAATGTCTTTGCCAAAATAACTTGCTTGCACTTTCCTTTGCGTCTCAGGTGTTCCAGAACCAACCCCAATCCGCCTGGTCAATGGCTCGAATTTCTGCTCTGGGAGAGTCGAAGTGTTTCATGAGCAGCAATGGGGGACTGTCTGTGATGACAGCTGGGATTTAACAGATGCTCAAGTGGTCTGCAGGCAGCTGGGCTGTGGGGCAGCGACTGCAGCCGCTGACATTGCTCGGTTTGGAGAAGGGAGTGGAAAAATTTGGCTGGATGACGTGAACTGCGCAGGATCTGAAACTGCCCTCAGTGAGTGCGTGGCAAGGCCTTGGGGAGATCACAACTGTAACCACGGAGAGGATGCTGGAGTGGAGTGCTCAGGTACTGTTTATTCACAGAATCACAGATCTGCAGAGGTTGGAAGGGACCTCTGGAGATCCCCCTGCTGGTGGTGTTTTCCTAGAGTAGGTTGCACAGGAAAGCATCCAGGAGGGTTTTGAATATATCCAGAGAAGGAGACTCCACAGCCTCTCTGGGCAGCTTGTTCTCGGGCTCTTTCACACTCACAGTAAATAAGTTCTTACTCATGTTCAGATGGAACTTCCCGGGTTCCAGTTTTTGCCCACTTCGCCTTGTCCTGTTGCTGAGCATGACCAAAAAGGGCCTGGTTCCAACCATTGACACCTGCTCATTAGATATTTAGAAGTGTTGATAAGATTCCCCCCCTCAGCCTTCTCTTCTCCAGGACTTTCCTCATAGGTGAAATGCTCCAGGCCTTAATCACCTTTGTAGCCACGTAGACCCATGTGCTGCAGTGTTGTCAGCTGGTGATGTGCAGCAGCCTGGCTTTGATTTATGAGGGAATGGGCATTCTGTAAATCATGACTGTACAGCATAATGGCAGAGACACAGTCACTGGGGAATATTCCTGTGAAGATGATATGGGGCAAATAAACTGAGGACACAGTCTGCCTCGGTTATCCCAGACCTCTGCAGAAAAGGGGGGTGATGTGATCCACAATATTATTTTCACGTCAACAGAGCACTGAGCCACGCAGTGCTCCCTGACGTTTTCATAGAATCATAGAATGGAAGGGATCTTAAAGCCATTAAGTTCCAATCTCCCTGCCACTGGCTGATTGCCACCTGTGAGATCAGTTTTCCCAGGGCCTCATCCAGCCTTGCCTTGAACACCCCTGGCAATGGGGCATCCACAACTTCTCTGGGCAACCTACTCCAATGCCTCACCACCTTCCGAATTTCCTCCTGATATCAGGCCTAAATCTCCTCTCTTTTGGTTTAAAGACATTCCTCCTTGTCTTTTCACCTTCAGACAATGTGAAAAGTTGGTTCCTTTCCTGCTTGCAAGCTCCCTTTAAGTACTGGAAGGATGCAATGAGTACTTTGAGAGCCTTCTCTTCTCCAGGCTGAACAAACCCAACTCCCTCATCTTGTCTCCATAGGAGAGGTGCTCCAGTCCTATGAGCATCTTCATGTCATCCTGGACCCGCTCCAAAAGCTCTGCATCCTTCTTGTTCTGGGGGCCCCAGGCCTAAAGGAGTACTGCAGATGGGGACTCAGGAGGGCAGAGTAGAGGGGGACAATCTCTCCCCTCTCCCCACTGCCACCCCTCTGTTGGTGCAGACCAGGGGACTGTTGGCCTTCTGGATTGCAAGAGCACATGGCTGGCTCATGTTAAGCTTTTCACACACCACAACCCCCAAGTCCTTCTCTGCAGCACTGCTGTCAATGAGTTTTTCTCCCAGTCTATGTGCATATCTGGGATTGCCCCAACACAAGTACAACACCCTGCACTTGGCCTTGATGATCATCACTTGGTTCTTGTTGCTTGTCCAAGTTTCTGTGATTTCTTGTGTTTTGTGGGTTTGTTCTTGCGTTTCTGTGATTGCTGTCTTTTTTTGGGCCAGGTATTACAGAACCAGCTCCCATCCGGCTTGTGAACGGCCCAAATCTCTGTGCTGGGAGAGTCGAGGTGTTTCATGACCATCAGTGGGGAACCGTGTGTGATGATGGCTGGGATACAGCTGAAGCCAACGTTGTGTGCAGGCAGCTGGGCTGTGGGGCAGCACTATCAGCCCCGGGCTCAGCTCGCTTTGGACAAGGGTCTGACCCCATCTGGCTGGATGATGTCAGTTGTGTAGGGACAGAGGCTGCCCTCTCCCAGTGCCGGTTCCAGAGCTGGGGTTCTCACAACTGCAAACATGGAGAAGATGCTGGTGTGATATGCTCAGGTAACTCTTGCCTATGTCTCGGTCTCAGAAGTGTTGGGAAGAATGGAAGAATGATTTTCAGCCTCAGTAAAAGGTCTTCTCTGAGCTCAGGCTGCTCCTAATGTCTGCTGTCAGTTACTGTCAGACACTGTGGTGTATAAACTCATTCTTGTAATATACATAAGCTTATGGCTATTTATGTGTGCATTCATCCTTTTGGGCCACAGAGTGTTTATGTGCCCATTTATCATTTTATGTTGTAGGGTGTTTACGTGCACATTTATCATTTTATCTTGCTTTATGTGCAGGCACTGCAGAAACAACTCCTCTCCGGCTGGTGGATGGCCCTAGTCGTTGTGCTGGGAGAGTCGAGGTGCTTCACAGCCAGCAGTGGGGAACAGTGTGCGATGACAGCTGGGACCTGAGTGATGCTGCAGTTGTGTGCCAGCAGCTGGGCTGTGGGAAAGCCATGTCAGCCCCAGGATCCGCTTATTTTGGGCAAGGTTCTGGCCGTATCTGGCTGGATGATGTGAAATGCTCCAGCAAGGAATTAGCACTCTCTGAGTGTGCGGCAAGGCCTTGGGGAGTCCATAATTGTAACCATGGAGAAGATGCAGGCGTCGTATGCTCCGGTAACCTTCGTGTATGACCCACCCTACAAAGCATTAGTAGTTACTAAGCCTCTAATCCGGGTTTTGGCGCTGGTGGCTCTTCATCCTTTCACAGTCATAGAACCATAGAATCATTTGAGTTGGAATGGATATTTAAAGTCCATGTAGTCCAACCCCCCTGCAACAAACAGGGACATCTACAGATAGGTCAGGTTGCTCAGACTCCAGTACAACCTTCAAATGTCTCCAAGGACGGAGCATCCACCACCTCTGTGGGCAATCTGTGCCAGTGTTTCATTGCCTTCATCATAAAAACCTTTTTTCTTATCTCCAATCTAAATCTCCGCTGTTGTAGTTTGTTCAGTCCAACCTCTGTCTCGGAGAAGTGCCATGAGATGATGATGAGGGTTTGAAGTTGGAGCTTTGTGTTTTGAGGGATAATTCCCATCTCTCCACATGGCTGCTCATTCTTCCTTTTTATGCTTTTTAACTATCACTGGAATATTGCATGCTCGTATTGCCCAGAGAATCTGTGAATGCCCCATCCCTGGAGATGCTGAAGGCCAGGTTGGATGGGGCCCTGGGCAATCCGATCTGATGGGTGGCAACCCTGCCCATGGAAGAGGGCTGGAACTGGATTGGTCCCTTTCAACCCAAGCCATTCTGTGATTCTATGATTCTATGATTCCACAATCCTATTTTTCTATGATTGATTTGATGGATCTTCATAGTCTCTTCCAACTCATGCCATCCTATGATTCTTATCATCTTTAAGGTGCCTTCCAATCCAAGCCATTCTGGGATTCTACGATTTGATGATTCAGTGATTCTATAACATGATTATATACATACTACTAACTTGGAGCGGCCTTGCAGGATAAAGCAGGGTACTTTTACATGTCTGGTTTGCATGCATTTCTTTCTAGGTGGGATCTAAACATCACAGATGTTCCAGAGTCGAGAAGAGAGATGACAAGGCTGTCAAACATGTGTATGACTTTCTTTCAACCCAAACAAAAGTCATCTTTGCAGGCCCAAGATCATGAAGAACAGAAGCCAATCATGACACTCAGATCTGTCTCACTGAATTGTAAGCCCCAAGCTGATGTGCCCAAATGAGGAGCATGATGGTCCCCTTCTGCTAATGAGGAGGGACAAGCTCTTGCACAGGGCATGCCCTATGAGCACTTTCATGTCCTTCTTTCCCTCCGGATCCTTCATAGTCTACCTTTGGGCACTCTGTAATTTTATATCCTTATATCACAAAGCCCAAAATAGCACAAACACTGCTCAAGGTGAGGCTGCACCTCCAAGACTGGGGCATCCACAGCTTCTCTGGACAGCCTGATTCTGTGCCTCATCACGCTCTGAGTAAAGAATTTCCTCCTCGAATCTGACCAAAATCTCACTTCTTTTACTAAAATCCATTCCCCTTTGCCATCAACAAAAAGACCTCCTGAGGTCCCTTCTAGTCTTAAACCTTCTGTAACTCTGTAGTCCCAGACACTACAGCAAAAAGCATGGTGGGAGCTCATGGAGTCTCCTTTTCCTTGTGTAAACAAGACTTGAGGAACCAGGGCATTTGTCCAGCCCTGTGTTTTTCTTTCTATTTTTTTTTTTTTTGCAAGACGTTCACAACAAGGCTGCATTACTTTCCAATGGCACCAGCCCAGGCCATGAATTCCTCTACCTCCATTCTGTTTCCTTGTGCTCACTGCAGCTTTTATGGATCCTCTGTACCTACCAGCACTCCATGCACACCTTCTTATTCTGCTCTCAAATTCATGCCCATTCTTCAGGGACCTCCTCAAGATAAGGGCTGGTGGCTGCCATACCAACCTGGGTTTGAGGATGGTCACACCTGTCTTGTTGGTGATCTCAATTCCCATGCGCTGGCATTGGGGTGTGCTGAGGAGGATCTGCTCCCAGTCTCTGCGCTTCTTCATGGGGTCAGGATGCTGGAAGATGGAGAGGAAGGAGACTCAGAGACACTGGAAAGCCTGAGGGAGAAGTGTAATAGGGCCTGGGGGTCTTATTCATCTGTAGTGGAGACATTTGGGCAGAGACCAGCATGGAGCCAAGCCCCACTGAAGCAAGCTGTCCCATCAGGCTTTCAAAATCACAACAGATGGGACAAGCTGAGATGGGCAGCAGAAGCAAGGAGACCCAGTTTGCTGATTTCTTACTGGAGCAGTGAGAGAAGTAGATGAGACAATCCAACCCTCCATTAACTGGAGATGTCCCTAGGAGCTTGGTCCGGAGGCGGATCCTCTAAGTCCCGTATCATATCCCATAGGATGTGCTGGTGGATGGCATATCGCAGGGTATCTCAGAAGAACAAAAGGGCCTGGAGTGGGTTGGTTGGAGGAGACAAAGCTAGAAACTCCTACCCAAATGAGATGGCTTGGTCTGGAAGTGGGGTCTGAAAGCAGAGGTCAGCAGGAGAGGAAAACAACAAGCAAATAAATCAAAGTTAGATCTCTACTGGGAGATACAGGGCGACAAAGAGGAACCCTTATCTAGTGTGTCCAAATTTTGTAGAGAAGGAGAAGAAAGCTGTTGTCTCCTGGGGTGCCAGGGCTACAGCTGGAGTTTCCTGGGTCTGCCCTGCTCTGCACTGAGCACCCCATCACACCCAGGGCAGGGAGGCAGGGTGGAACAGGAGTTACAGCACCAGCTGGGAGATGCACCCTGCACTGCTTCTGGTGGGACAGAGTTAATTTCCTTCCTAGCAGCTGATGTCACTCTAGAGTGTGGATTTATGATGAAAGTAGTGAAATGAAAGCACACAGATGTTGTTGTTGCAGAGCAGTCCTTGCACAGAGCCAAGGTCCCTTCAGCTTCTGATACTGCAGGAGTTAGGGGGAACACAACCACAACGGATGACCCCAAATGGTTCAAAGAGATATTCCATACCATATGATGAGCTCAGCAATAAAGGGTGAAGAAAAGGAGGAAGGGAGGAAAATTTGGAATTATGGTGTTTGTCTTCCCCATTAACCATTATGCAGGATGGAGTCCTGGAAATGACTGAAAATCTGCCTGCTGATGAGAAGGAATGAACTAATTCCATATTGTGCTTTGCTTGCACATGCAGCTTTGGCTTTACCTGGTAACCTCTATCTCAGCTGACAAATTTTCTTGCCCATCTCTTTCCATTTCTCTTCCCCATCCTTGCCAGATAAGGCATTAGGGCAACAGACCTGTACAGGTTCTGTGGTGAAAAAGCAGGGGAACAAAGCAGCTGCAACCACTCAAGGAAGGAGGGCTGGGTTTCCAAGGGTAGTTTCTGGCTACTTTCCCTGCAAGAAGTGAATGAGGAAAGCAGTCCCTGTGTTTGCTTTCAAACAAGGAGTCATTGTTTGCACAGCTCTGATGAAGCTGCTTGAGTTACCATCTGTCAGTGGTTTACAGGCAGGTCTGGCCCGGTTCCATGACGAACAGGGCAGGGCAACACACGTCCTGGGAAAAGACAAAGGGGAAAGGGTAGGAAGATGGGCCTAAAAACAAAACAGCGGCAACGATCTGAGAAGAAACAAACTAATTTACTAAATAAGATATCGGAACACAAAATAACACACTATAATACAATATAATACAATATAATTGGAATTGAAACTAATAAAACAAATAAAATGAGAGAGAGAGTGTCCAAAAAAGGTAGGCCTTACTCTAATTCTGGCAGCGAGATGGCTAGGAAGAGAGATGCTGCCGGGACAAGCAGAAGGGGAAGAGATCAAAAAGGGGACGTCTCATGATATGTGAACAGTTTTTATCTTTCCCTCTGAATGTAAAATGGTAACAGAACAGTGAGCAGTCCTCTGGGAAATGTACTTCTTCTCTTCTGAGAACTAGGTACCCAGAACTATCCACGATCCACGGAACTGGAGCATTAACTTTTTAACTCCCAGTGCACTACATGATGTTATGATGTGGAATATTGATAACCAAAAATCATAAAACCATGACACCATCACTTGTCCTTGCAAATCTCCATTTATCACTGCCTCAATGTGAGCACTTTACCTTTTATATATATATATTTACAAACAGCCTCTTACACTCCTTTTTTTTTTTTTTTTGATCACTTAAATATTTTCCTTTTTCCTTCTCTATTCCCCTGAAAACATAGGTGCCAATTTAGCTCTTGCTAGGAGAACTCTGTTTCCCATAGTTGTCTACTGATGGGGCACAAACACACTTCAAATGGAAACCTCCCACTTGGATATCAGATAGTGCAAAAGGAAGGGGAAGGGATGGAGCCTGGCAGCCACAGCCTCTTCTATTGCACCTTTGCTGCTTGATTTCTGCTCTTGCTGCTGGAGGATATTGAAATGCATTTTCTGCATATTTGGGATGACTTCTTTTGATGCTGAGGACAGAAAGTCCATGCTCCCTGCAAGAAACATCAGGGAGAGGTGGGTGAAATGCACAACAAAACTTAACAAACGGTTAGAAAACTTTTATATATATTTCCATAAAAAATCCAAGCAAAATTAAGCACAACTGCCCAGCATGCAGGGGAGCATTTCAGCCATTCTACAAGCTCATTGCACAGCCCATCGCACAATGCTTGCAGCATTCAGCCAGAGGCCCAAGGGTAATTTCTGTTGTATGTAAGATGGGATGGATATTTGCCAAACATTGAAAAAGAAAATATGTTAGAAAACGGTTTCCATTCTTGGACCAATCGCTGCAGAGGCTGCTGGAATCACAACTCAACACCTCTGCCTAGAAGAGTTGTGTTCCCTAGCAAATGAGTTTTCCTCCCACTGTATAACACAGCCCTCAGTGTTGGAGCCAAAATACATCAAGATAGCAAGGGATAGTACTTACTAGCAGCACAACTGTTGCATTTGCTGGGGGAGAAGCTCCTGAAGCTTGGAGGAAAGGATGAATCCAAAACATTTCAGAGGGGATGAAAAGCAGGAAATCAGTGGAAGAAATGTGTAGTTGTGCAGGTTGAGGTGTTGCACAGGGAATGTGTGCTTGATTCAGGATGGTTTGCTTTACATGCATAGGTATCCAAACTTTTGGCATGCCTGGGCAATGCTGAGTGAAGAATGCACAAAGGTTGCTCTGAAAGTAATGCCTCCTATGTATTTCCATGGAAACGACAACTCATACACTGTTTGGTAGGGCAAGTTCTCAGCTAAAAGTCACTATTTTTCAAGATAGTTACCACCATTAATTATGCATTTCCACTAGCAATGAACAAGAGCCTGCATGCTCATAAAAATCTGCACAAGCGGATGTGACTGCTGTCACTGTTGTCACTGTTGAAATGCACCACCACCACCTCTCTGTGCTCACATCCACCAGTTGGTCTCCATAAATGCTCAGCAAGTGTTGATGAATGTCAGGGTGCCTTTTTTTTTCGCATGGAGGAATTCAGTTCAACCCCTTTGCTTCACACACACTTCCATGTCAGATGTCATTCTGTCAGAGTTCCTCTGCTGCCACCTGTGACATGGCAACAACATGTAACGGAGTATTGGTGGGAAGGTTCATCTTCTACTGCCATCCCACCAACATTTGCTTTTGACTTCATGGGCCAACGTACTAAAACAGGAGGCATTTCTTTTGGAGCAGCCCTCATAAAATATAGAATATAGTTAATGTATATAAGTAACAAAACTTTAATTTTTATTTTTTTTTAAACCAGTAACAGAGAGAGCAACAAAAACATGAAACTAGTGGGATATTTGACCTTGTGTTTGTGACACTCAAGTATCAGTCTGGTTCGGTGGCAGTGGCTGCATTTTTCAGTGAGTTCTCAAGGTGCTCCTCAGAGATTTTTGATGAACTGTTACTCTTTCTGTGCTTCATCCTTGACAATAGCTGCTCACAAATGTGCGTACTGCCAAAAGCGATGGCATGAATAAGGCATGACTGTGAAACGAGGGTCATTTTTCTCTTATTACAGTCAGGTAACGAGACGTGACCAATTTTTGAATTGAATGTCTGATTGCAGTTCTGCATATTCCACTTGAAAATACACGTATTTATATCAACAGAAAATGGAGTTTCAAGTGTACTAAAAAAAAAAAGACTATTTTTTTGGCGATCTTGAAACCTGTTCTCAAATTGTTTTATTAGCACCTCCCCGTGCCCTGGTTTTCTGCCCAGACAGTGTTAATAGCACACCGCTGTTGGGTTGGTGCTGAGCGATGGGTGCACTCCTGGGCCAGGCTGGGTTGGACATGCCTGCTAATGGTTGTGCCATGAACATGTCATGACTCCGCTCTCCAAAACTTTCCTTCTGCATTCACACTGAGGAATCTCTGAAATGCTCCCATGCCTTTCACCCACACACCAAAGCATCAAGATTTAGGATAAACCAATAACATGCATAATCACCAGACTCACAGACATCTTTGCAAATACAAAGTGTCAGTCTCCTCAGTGCAAGAACAGGGCAGGGAAATGTGAGCTTGATTTGTTTGCAGGTGATTCCAAGGGTGATCCAGCTCTTTGCATGGAGTTTGCCAAGACGTAAAGTAGAACCAAGATATGAATGTGCTCCAAGGTGGGAATAAAAGGAAATGTAGGAGGAAAAAAGAAAAAAAAGAAAGTGGAATGGAGGAAGTGCAAAAACAGGAGGATTTTCAGAAGCCATGCCAAAACCAGACAAGTTTGCCAATACCCACAAGCCTACAACTCTAATGCTAACCCTTAACCTAACTATAATTCATTCCAACCCTAACCCTAACACTAAACCCTAACACTAAATCTTAACCTAAACTTAACCCTAACCCTAACCCTAAAACCCTAACCTCAACCCTAACCCTAACCCTAATTGATGATAACCCCAACCCTAAACCTAGCCCTAACCTTAATTGGACATAACCCTAACCCTAACCATAACCATAAATCTAACTGATCCTAATGCTAACCTTAATTGAACCTAACTCTAACTCTAATCGATCCTAAACATAACCCTTATCCTAACCCTAAACCAAATCCTAAGCCTAACTCAAACTCTAACCCCAAACCTAACCCTAAACTTAACCTTAGCGCTAACGCTAAAGAGAGGATACTCACAATTAAAGGAAGTTTTTGGAATTGCTGTAACTGTGCAGTCAAAATCAGCAGCATATTCATATTGCCCCACACTGTGTAACTTTTAGGTGAGATCAATGGTAAAAAAACCTAATTAATTAATTAATTTAAATTTAAATTTAAATTTATTTTCCTTTCAGTTCCAAACCTGATACTGACATTTTTGGTGCTTTATTTATTTTTAATTTCCACTCAACTTTATCTCTTTGGAGAAGAAGCAATGGGGTGATTGCACAGGCTCCTTGGAAGCATGATTTCTACTTCCTTCCAGCATGAATGCTTTTTCTTCCATGAGCCTTGACTCCTCTATTACTAATTAATTAATTATTTTTAAATTTAAGCAGTAATTTAGGCTAGCGGGAATTCAATCATTCATAACACTTAAATGCTTCTCAATTTCTATTACGATATAAAAACAGAATTTCAAATTGCTACATGCTGATATCTTTACTTGATAATCCTGATGATTATAGTTTTTGCCTTTAACATAGAAAGACTTGGCTGCAGTCTAATATCCATTTCTTTACTTTTTGTTTCTATTGCTCCAGCAGCATGGATGATTTATTAATAAGAAAAATTCAAAATATATACAACTTACAGTTGTCTTTTTCAGTGTTCTCTATCACTTAACTCACTAAACATTGCTGATAATATTATAATACCTTTAAAATATGATTAAACATGTATTTCTAGAATAGACATGATTACTTTATTTTTTAACTAACTATATACGCAAAATATTTTGCAACTTTCCTTGTAACTTTTAGTTTAATTGAACTTCTGTCTCGACTCCAAGCAACAAAGGGGTTAATTGCGTTTATTACTCCCACTGTGCCTATGGTTGGCTAACATTCCTCCTTGAAGTGTTTAAACATTTCTTAATCCCATTTTCTCCCGTTTATGTTGAAAACAAAACAGTCAAAAGGGAAATCGCTGTTTTAGTTGTTTGTCTTAAAAACCATCTGTCTTCTGCACTCAAAGAAAATATTTAGTACTTCTCAAACATTTTTCACATGCACTACATATTTGATTTACTTTTTGATCTACTTAATCAGCGCATTGTGGTACACAAAGTTGTCTAACTACTATTTTTTTTTTTTCCCAAGGAAAATCTTACTGGATTCCTTCAGTATAGAAAATATTTTTAATTTAACATATGACCACGTGGCTGCCTTGTTACAAGGAGTATTGCTTGGGTTTTGCTTGCTTCTAATTAATGGCTTTAAACAGCCCTGTTCTTGGATCTACAGAGGCCATATAATGCCGCACTGGGGGAAGAACTTCCCCTCTTCCTCTCCCTTTAATGCTGTTCCAAAGGCTTCTCATTTGACATAAGAGAAAGGCTCAAGTGCTTGTGTGCTTTTCAGAGTAGCTGTGGGAAATATAAATGGTAAGAAATGCGGACCCTACAGGAAGAAGCCTTTACTGTTTTTTTTTGTATATGTTTTTGAAGGAAACTGGAGAGTTCCATGATAAAACATAAGGACATAGAAGAAAAGTGTGGTTCTTGTAGTGGATTCGGGGCAGAGGACACACGGGACTAGCTTTGCTCACTGATTTGCAGGAAAGGGGTGGCTGTTGGACTTTGGATCTTGTTAATCATTGCTCCAGAATGGCGCAACAAGGAAACCGTTTTCCTCCCCTTTTTATTCTCCCTCCAGCTTCTGGAAGCAGAGCAAAGCTGTATTTTGTGTAGAAAGCAGGGAGTTTGGGGTTTCCAGCTGCTCGTGTCTCCCTGGTTGTCCAGGATCTTGCTAAGATAGCTGCTACGCACCCATCCCAGCTGTGAGGGCAGGTAAACACATGGGGCAGCAAGGGAGGGGGAGGAAAGGTTGACCCCTTAGCAGAGATGTAGCCTTAGGGCTCCTTAATTGCCCTATAAACCTTCATGTGAATTTCCATAAGGAACGATTGGAGAGTATCTGAGTGTGTTATCGTGTAACACAGAGATCATCGGCTCTTTGGGAGATGGTACTGTTCATCTTTGGGACTTTTTATGCAGGAAGGGGGTCCAGGAGAGGGCCACAAAGATGATCAGAGGGATGGAGCACCACCCCTACAAAGACAGGCCAAGGGAGCTGGGCTTTTTCAGCCTGGACAAGAGAAGGCTGCAAGGTGACCTCCTTGCAGCCTTCCAGTATCTAAAGGGGGCCTACAAACAGGAGGGGAGTCAACTCTTTACAAGGGCAGATAATGACAGGACCAGGGGAAATGGTTTTAAGTTGAAGGAGGGAAGATTTAGGTTGGATATCAGGGGGAAGTTTTTACCGAGAGAATGGTGAGGTGCTGGAACAGGCTGCCCAGAGAGGTTGTGGATGCCCTGTCCCTGGAGGTGTTCAAGGCCAGGTTGGATGGGGCCCTGGGAAGCCTGGTCTAGTATTAGATATGGAGGTTTGTGGCACTGCCTGTGGCAGGGGGTTTGGAGCTTGATGATCCTTGAGGTCCCTTCCAACCCAAGCCATTCTAGGATTCTATGATTCTATGAAGAAATTTACTATCTTGAGTTCAGTGCCCTGTCCCTCTCCCTCCCCATTATAGGGCTGCAGAGCTGCAGCACCCAATTCCCATCCAAGCACAATGCCAGTGCACTATGTGATGTACAAAGGCGTTAAGTTCTCTCCTGCCTACAACTCCATGCACAGCTTGAGTTTTGCCCACAACAAGTTCCTGGTGCGGGACGATGACATCTTCAACATCACCTACCCTAAATCTGGCACCATAGGGATGGCCAAGGGAGGACAGAGAGGCTGGGAGAGTTGTTCTGCATAGGTTTTGTGGGGAGATCTATGGCAGAAGGTCTGTGGGATTTGGGGAGCAGTTCAGCTGTTGTTCAGAAGGTGAATATTCTCTAGTGACAAGAACAGAAATGTTTTGGGTGATATATATATATATACACATATGTTTATAGCACAGTGGTTGTGCATGGGTTGGTTCTCAACCCACCTGGGTCTGGAGGCAGCCCTCAGCTCACCTCCTCTGCTCGCCTCGCCTGCTGACCTGCCGCCTCCCCAGGCACATCTTCCCCAAGTTCTCCAGATTCCACTGCCAAGGTGGGATCATAGAATCCAACACAAGTCCAACTAATATATGCCATCGTGGGGTGGATATTCATGCAGCACCTGAAGGGGAGACTGGGAGGACTGTTGCCCATCATCTGGGAAATGCTGGAATGATGAGACCTTGGGTGAGGACCTTGGTAGGGCATCCTACACACCCTCCAAATGGAAATATGCAACCCCCCATCTCACTGCTGCATCTTTGGATGTGCTGGGGAATCTCCAGTGGCTCTAGGGAGCCTATGTGCTCCGCAACCCTTGCCTAAGGTGTATATTATTGAGTCAGGAACAGATATGATCCTCCTTTGCCCAAGGCTCACAGAGCCTACGGGGAAACCCAGCTCTGTGTAAGTGTCAAAATACAGCTTGTAAAATACCCACAGCTTTGCTTCCTGGACATTCATTCAGAGGCACTTGGGCATGACTCCAGCCTTGGCCAGATACCACCTGGTCTATCCAGCAACAGAAACTCATCCCATGGACAGAGAGCAGTGCCTTTCCATATTGGTGGTATTGGCATGTCTGTGTTGTGAAATCTCATAGCCAGAAGATGACCTGACTTAAGGAAAGACTACTAACCCTGTTGGCAGTGCAGACTGACTTGTGTTTATGGTGCACCCATTCATGCCCAACACATTCTCCTTAATGACCCTCAGTGTGGGAGCTTAAACATAGAGAGGAAGGACATGTGGCACAGCATTAGAAGGTGCCTCCAAAACCATGGTCAAAATTGTTTCCTCTTACATAAACTACAGCCAAATTACCCTGTTTGTGTGCCAGTTGCCTTATTTGTGTGTTTGCATTTGAGCTATGTGTGATGCATTCTACACCTAGCATGACATTGCTCTCCCACCACTCTGCTAACATGGCGGGTTTGGGTCAGTGCCTTAGCTGGGCTTTGTACAAACTGATTAGCAAGCACCATGTGGTGCAACATACCATATTCATATCCTGATTAAGATGTCTTAAGTGCTGTGTGATGTCTCCAGTATCATTCGGTGCACATATGGCACCCACTTTGCCTTTAGAGATATCAAAGCATTAGGTAGAGGCCAGGTGCAATGCTTTGCGGTGCATAGAAAGGCCTTCAATTCAATATAAGACCACTGAAAGGCTTTGTTGGCTTCAGGAAACAAAGTTTTAAGCCTCTGAAACTCGTTTTCCAGCAGGAGAAGAGCCTAAAGAAAATGCAGCAAATACATATGTTCCAGCAAAAGAGTTCGCTTCATGATTGCTCTTTCTCCTCTTAACTCACTCCTAAATGCAGGGCCTTCATGAACACGTAGAAACTAAAATCTGTGCTCAGGTGCTTTTGCGGCCTCCAGAGGGAGAATGCAAGTAGAGCATGACTCACTTGTGTTAGGATGTATCTCCTTGGATACATGGAGATCATTGTTTGTATTTATTTTATACCCTTGCATGTTCTCTCCTCAGATCCACCATCTGCAGTTATAAATTTTGCCTTGTGATAATGTACAGATGTCAGGTTCCAAATGAGATTTCTCTTTAATAACTTGTTTCAGTTCTCACATCCAATCTTTATCCCATAGAAAATAGCCTTGATAGGCTTCATAAAATCCCATTATCTCAAATATTTTGATCTGAAAAGCACAGCAAATCTATTGGAAGGATGTAGAGTGAAGAGTATCTCCAAAACAAGCACTGGGAAGAATAAGCATAGCTATCTAGGTGCTCTGTGTGATACTAACCCTTAGAAGTTTGGGTATAAGCCCTTTCCCACCTTGGCTGCACAAAGCCACACCCTTCTCGGTATATCCCAGTATATTCCAATTCCCCTCCAGTTCTGATGGCGAAAGGACAAATGTCTGATTTTTTTACAGTATGAATGCCAATGATACTGAAGCTGGATCCTCAGAAGACAGAGATGATGTTCTTAGAAGACAGCATAGACTCTGATTATCATTGGAGAAATTGATCACCTGGTTAAAGAAACGAGAGATCTTTGTTGTCCCATGTTGAGAACAGTCTGATAGCGATGATGCTAAAGCAGCCAAAGTCACTGATTTCCCTGGTGTGAACGGACTGGGGAAATGTATGGCTGCAGGAAAATCAAGACATTTAGCTATTTTTCCATAGACTCCTGTATGGAGCTTTGTTTTGGATTTTTGATGAAAATAGAGCTGATTTCACACTGGTGTTTTTGTTGCTGCTGAGCTCATCCTTTCATCCACCAAGCAGTAATTCTTATCATACAAGGAGATCAAGTTAGTAAGATGGGACTTTCCCTTGATGAATCCATGCTGGTTATGACTGACAAAAACAATCTTCTTTACGCTCCTTTCAACAGCAGCCAGTACAGTCTTCTCCATTACTTTTCTGAGGACTGCGGTTGGATGGACAGTTCTGTAGTTTCCTGAGGTTAATTGGGCAGTCTGTAGTTCCCCAGATCTTCCCTCATACCACATTTGCACTTTGCCTTTAGTGAATTGTTGAGAGAAATCCATTTGTATCATCTGCTGACTCCTTTGGAACTCTGGGATGAATTTCATCAGGTTCCATGGGCTTAGGTACATTGAGCTGATGCAACAGGACCCTTACAGTTTCAGAGGCCACAAAAGGAAAATCACTGCTCCCTTAATCATGGTCCTGAAACTCAGAAACCGTCATTTCTATTTAATACCCAAGAACCCATTAGTACTAAAAATGGAGGAAATAAAAAGAAGTATCCTTCAGAAGGACAAAATCAGGCCAAGGTTCTAAGACAGAGTATGACAGAATGGCATTTTGGGTCAAAATTAGAGAGGCAAGGGTGCAAAATGAGTTAGGTAGAGCAGAGAGTATAGCAGGTAACAACAATCCATTGCAAAACCACATTTACAAGATGGGAAAGAGTACGGAAAGAGTTTATCAGTAATGCAGTGAGGAAGGGAAGCTAGTGAAAGTGTGTGCAAACTAAGCTGAAGTGTTGAATCTTTTCCACTTTCATTTTTGCTAAAATTCTTATTATGACACAACTGAAATGATTTCTAGGAATGAGAAACATGGAAGACAAGTTGAAATACTGAATGCACACTTAGGAAAGACAGATATTTTGATCTGAATTTAAAATCACAATCCTTTCCAAAATCACTATTAAATATTTGGGGAAATGGCAACGGTCATCTTTAACAGTGCTTGTGAGATGGGGAGGTACCAGGTTCTGGTTGGTTTGATCTAGTGTGTGTGTTTAGAAATGAATGAATGAATAAATGAATGAATGAATAAGAAAGAAAGAGTAAACATGATCGAGAGAAGATGGAAGAAAGGGAAAGAGGGAGGGAAGAAAGCAGGCAACTCTGGCTGATTTTAGAAGATTCAGTCTAAATTCAATTCCCAGAAAATACTGAGCAGAAATCCAGTGCTTCTGTTTGTAGTCACCCAGAAGGTAATATGCTACCAGTTACCAGCAAACATCGGTTTGTTTAATTTAACTATCAAGCAAGCAATCAGTTCTACAAATACAAAGTGGGAATTACTGGCCAAACTCTCACAGGCAGACAGAAGCTTAGGATCAGTATCAAAGCACAACAGAATCAATAACATCTGGGTATTGCGAAAAAAACAAACTTCACCTGAAATGTCTGGAACAAGAAGTCTCATTTGTGAGTAAAACGAGTGACTCTCATCTTCTCAACAGCTCTAAGATCTCTCCTGCATATCAGTGGCTGGGTGTAGGCATCAGCCTTCAAGAAGGGTGTTGTCCAGCTGTTGTCCAGGTGTTGGCCTGCTTGAGACCGACCATGAGGGAGGCAGCGACAGCTATCAGAACATACGAAACAGGGTAGAGATGGAGAGGTTAACAGTCTGATGGAAGGACAAACCCTAAAGCTAAGCAAAGAGATGTGAGCAGTCTTCAAATGCTGAGACAGCTCAGCTGCTCTGAGCTGGATGTGATGGTATACAGACTTGCTATGAAACGTAATGTGAACATGAATGATGTGTTGCAAATAGACCCTGGGTTGCACACTCTAAGCAGAGGAGTACATCAGAGATGCACTAATTCCATCTAATGGAATTAGTTTTAGATTAATTAATAGATGCACTTATTTCCATCTAATGCACATTCCAGGTAAAAGACATCCTTGTGTAACTTCTGCAACAGTATTTCCTTTCTGAACAGATATCTCCAGTACAGGTGTCTGAGTCCAAAAACTGAAATCATCCAGCTCTGGGGAGTGACTGATGATGTCTGCTGAGCATGCAAGGTATCTACATGCATTTTCCAATCGCAAAAGTTGGCATGAGGAAGATCCCACACATAAGAGCAGCATCAGCATATCCCTGCAGCATCGTGTCTCTTCCTGGCCATGGGTGATCCATCCCCATAGAGGACCTGGGAGAGGAACCTTATGAGGCTGGGTAGAGGATCCTTATGATTTTCAACATGGGCAAGGATGGAGTCCTACACCAGGGGAGGAATAACTGCACATATCTGTACAGGTTAGTGGATGTCCTGCTGGAAAAGAGCTCTGTGGAGAAGGACCTGGGCATCCCAGAGGCCATGAGCCAGCAGTGAGCCCTTGTGGCCAAGAAGGTCAATGGTATTCTGGGGTGCATTACAAAAAGCATGACCAGCTGGGGAGGGAGACGATCCTCCCGTTCTACTCTGCCCTGGGGAGGCCCCATCCCAAATGTTGAGTCTGGTTCTGTGCTCCTCAGTTCAAGGCAAACTGGGAATTACCACAGAATCATGGAATAGAATCTTTTGAGTTGGAAGGGACCCCTAAAGGTCATCTCGTCCAACTCCCCTGCAATGAACAGGGACGTCTACAGTTCAGTCAGGTTGCTCAGAGCCTGGGCCAGCCTGATTTTGACTGTAGCCAGGGGTGGAGCATCCACCACTTCTCTGTGCAACCTGTTCCAGTGCCTCACCACCCTTACTGTAAAAGACTTCTTCTTTATATCCAATCTGAATCTCCTCTCTTTTAGTTTGAAACCATTTCTCCCTGTCCTGTCAAAGCACACCTTGCTGAAGAGTCTGTCCTCTCTTGTGTAAACTCCTCTAGGGTGCCCACCTAAGCAGGGATGTTGGACAAGATGATCTCCAGAGGCCCCTTCCAACCTCTATGATTCTTTGATTCTGTGGGAACCTGCTGCTTGTCACTCTAGCATCCCCAAGACCGGGAGAATGAACTGAACACTGAACACAGACAAACAGCGGCACAGAATTTCATAAATGTTTCCTTCCTCTTGGGACAAATATGAGAGAAAAAGTGGAAATAAAAAGAAAAAAAACCTCTTCATAAAAGTTTTTGCATTTTCCACCAGAAAATGTTGTTTCTGAATGAATGGCAAGGCATGAATTTCACTTTCCCAGCTCTGCCTTGGCACTAGTACACTATTCCTGCCTGGAAGGTTGCACAAAATTCCATCTGTGCCTCCACTGCTGCCATTGATGGTCCAGAACCAGCTCAGCTGAGAGGACTTGTTTGCTCATCAGACTCCTGAAACAGTCCAATTTCACAATCCTACAGCCTACGTGATGCCAATGGCACAAGATTCCTGGCAGAGGTTTGGCTTCTGCTAGTTGCTGAGCCAGGGGGCATGGAGGGAGGTTTGGGGATGGAGGGGAGGAGCCAGGGCCGCAGGGACTTCTCAAATACCCCATCCCTTGGGTGCATTTCCTGCTTCCTCCCTGCAGTGCTTTCTGTGACCAACATGAGGTTCATTCTCCTGCCATGTCTTTGGGGTAAGTGGAATCCTTTTCTCTTTGCTTTTGGCTTGGCATACCTTTGCCAGCGGTCCTCCTCTTCCATTATTGCTTTTTTCTATAGCACGAAGCAAATGTGACCTTGCAAGGAAGTGAAATGCAACTGGTGGTGCCTACAGTGAGCTGAATCCTCCTTCTCTAGGTTAAATGCCTCCAATTCATCATCCATATCTGACAGCTCAGTGTGGATGCTCAGATCCCCTCTCTGGAATCTCGGACATCCACAGATGGACAGCTGGGTTCTGCCCCTTCCGGACACCTTAAGTGCCTCATTCAGAAACTGAATCCCAACCTGTAGGAGAAAACTGCACATGCTGGGGTTCCCTGCCCTTGTTTCTAATCCATGGATTCACAGCCTTTGTAGGTTTCCACATGTCAGGGACGGGAGCAGAACTAGAAATCTTGGTAATATCAAAAAGAAAGCCAAGTGGAAAAAATGAGCAATAATGCCAGTGTCGCTTGCGGTGTCAGCAATGCTGCCCTTGCCTGAGGTTTTTAGTCATTGCTTGGTCCCTTGCCAGACTGCCACATTTTGGAGCAGAAATTGTTGTTTGCACTGAGCCCTTCTTTGCTGCTGACCTTCCACACTGCGTCCAAAGTTCCCTTCTCCTGACTTCCCTGGACAAATAGATCCTGGCAAGCTTTCCCCTTCCAGGGTTTGCTTCAGCATCTAACCAATCCCCAGATGAAGCAGTAGCCACTTTGCACTGGTTTCCATCTCAAAGGCACTTCTTTGCACAACTCCATGATCAGGCCTAGAGCTGTCCATGCTGCATTTCACCAACTCTTGGATGGGAGGGATATGCATAATTTCACTGATTATTGCAGAAGTCTATATAATTTAATCAGCCTGGAAAACAACTCACTGTCATTGGACAATCCTGACTGCTTTCTTATGGTATTTCCTCTTTACTTACCCAAATAATTATTTTTTTTTTCCCTGTGCACACATATTTATTTATGTACAGATACATTCACTTTTTCTTTCCTTATCTGATCTCTCAATCACAAAAGTCATATGCACCAAGACAAGGAAACCCATTGGTGACTTGATTTTGGAGGCTGAGAACAATGATGAGCTCTAGCTGTCTCAGATATTGCCTTCTGTCTTGCTTTCTTGAATCCCCATGCTCTGAGAACCAATTAGACTCAGACTAATATCCTATATTTCTTCTATTTCAGCTTCCCTTGCAGGAGTCCTGCTGGCAGGTCAGTATTTTTATCAGTCAGTGGAATTGTGAGTGAGTATTCACTTCTGTCATAAAATGTCATGCAGAATGATGCCGTGTATAATAAAGACATTCAAGTGTGGTACTCAGAACCAAGAGACCTTGGTCCAAATCCTGTTACTGTGGCCAATAATTTGAGCATTTTTGACCTCTTTCCATTTGTATTTTCTCACAATACTCTTGGTGGACACATTTATTCTCCAAAATGACACTGAGATGAGCGTTTCCGTTCTGGGCGATTTGTGTCCATGCCAGTTCTGACCTAGATGTGACATCATGGTGTTGATGAATGCTGAGCAACAGAAACTGGATGGGGAACACTTGATGGCTTACATCATGATTAAAGGGGAAATAAAGCACAAACAAGCAGCCCACAGGTTGCATATGGTTGAGAGGTGATTTGGAGGTGGATGGGCTGCCCATTGCCCTCTTTCATGTTACTATGTCCCAAAGATTCTGCTCCATTCAGTAGTGAACAGGTTTCCAAATGCACATTTCCTGGTTGGATCTAAAACTGAATTCAGCTCCATGTTAATACCAAGACACACCTGTGGAATTGCCTGTGCTGCTGCTGACCTCTGTGGGCAATTGAATCAATTCATCAGCCCCCTCCAGACCCAAAGACCCCTGGGGAATGCAGCTCCTCCCCTCCTCCTCCAAGAACCAAGCACCCAAAAAACAGCAGTCCGCAGAAACCAGGGCATTAACTCTTTAACTGCCAGTGCTTTACATGATGTTATGATGTGGAATACCAACAACAAAAAACCCCAAAACCATGACATTAATCTAAATTTCCTTCCTTTAGTCTAATATCATTCCTGCATGTCCTATCTATATACCTGTATAAAAAGTTGATTTCCCTCATGTTTATACACTCCTTTTATGTACTGGAAGGCTGCGATGAGGTCTCCCCTCTTTTCCAGGCTGAACAAGCCCAGTTCCTTCAGCCTGTCTTTGCGGGAGAGGTGCTCCAGCCCTTGGACCTTTGTGGCCCTCCTCTGGACCCTCTCCAAAAGCTCTACATCTTTCCTGTACGGGGGGCCCTAGATCTGGACGCAGTACTCCAGCTTGGGCCTCATGAGGGCAGAATAGAGGGGGACGATCACCTCCCTTACCCTGCTGGCCACCCCTCTTCAGATGGAACCCACGATACCATTGGCCTCCCGGGCTGCAAGGGCACACTGCTGGCTCATGTTAAAACCTGCACCAGTGGAGATGACCCACTGTTTCACAGCTGCTACAAGGACATCATGGCTGAAATGCACCACCCACTGCCTCACTGTGCCAACATCCACTGTTCTTCATATACTTTCAGCAATGACGAATGTCAATGGGTGCAATTTTTTTTCTGCATGGAAGAATTTAAATGCTCCCCTTCGTACACACTTCAATGACTGATGCCATTTTGTCATACTGACCCTCTGCACTCATAAAGCAACAAAATATAATGCAATATTGGGGGGAAGGTTCAACCTCTAGTTCCATACCACCACCATGAGTCTCTGATGTTGTGGGTCAACATAAGAAAATAGGAGGTATTACTTTCAGAGCAGACGTCATAGAATTTCAGCACTCACCAGCAAGTGTGTAAGACATATAGGTGGCTCTGCTGTCAGTTGCCACCCTTAGTGTAACATCACAGTGTGGATTGCTGTCTTGCTTCATAAAGGATTCCAAATCTATTCTATTAATCTCTCTGACTGGGAAGACAGAAGCCACAGAGAAAAATTCAGAATGTGTTCTTCACCAGCTTTTTCAAGTTCTGGACAGTATAAATGGAGAATTATTTTTTCCTTCATTCCCTACAGGCTCTTTCCTTGTGCAAACCGTGACCCTGTTTTTTTGTTGGTGGTGGTTGACTGATTTTTTTTTCCTGTTGTTTGTTAATTTTTTTAATGCAGGAAATAATAAAATAGTTCAACTGCGATTAGTGAATGGTACAAATCACTGCTCTGGGAGAGTGGAGGTGCTTTATGGACAGCAATGGGGAACAGTCTGTGATGATAACTGGGACCTAATTGATGCTGAAGTTGTG
Organism: Numida meleagris; assembly: GCF_002078875.1. NCBI lineage: Eukaryota > Metazoa > Chordata > Aves > Galliformes > Numididae > Numida > Numida meleagris. The sequence goes on from NC_034439.1 coordinate 114,991, forward strand.
TGCCGTCAGCTGGGCTGTGGGACAGCCCTATCTGCTCCTTCCTCAGCTTATTTTGGAAGAGGATCTGACCCCATTTGGCTTGATGATGTTACATGTAAAGGAACTGAAGCTGCGTTGTCTGAATGTACTGCAAAACCTTGGGGGAAACATGACTGTGGGCATGGAGAAGATGCCGGTGTTGTATGCTCAGGTAACTCTCACCCTGCATGTCGCAAGTGAGTTTAGGGTAATGCTGGAGATGCTGTAGCGAGCTCTGTTCCCTTTGGAGCAAGGAAAACACCAACACTCAAGAAAACCACAAGTGAATGTAGTTTGTACTGCCACAGTCTTGTACATTCTCTAAACTAAAAATTTTCTACTGCATGAGCCACTGGTAGAGCAGTGCTGTTGCAGGAATTATTTATAGACTCCCAGGTCCTCGAAGACAACCATAAGCCCAGTGTTCTCCCTACATGATTTATAAAGTCATAGAATCATAGAATCACAGAGGTTGGAGAAGACCTCCAGCATCATCCAGTCCAACTATACGCCTACCACCAATATTTCCCACTAAACCATGCCCCTCAGTACAACATCTAAACGTTTCTGGAACACCTCCAGGGATGGTGATCCTACCACCTCCCCGGGCAGCCTGTTCTAGCATCTAACCAGTCTTTCAGAGAAGAAATTTTTCCTAACATTCAACCTGAACCCCTCCAGGCACAACTTAAGACCATTCCCTCTTTTCTTATCACTAGTTACATGGGAGAAGAGGCTGATCCCCTACTCACCACAACCTTTCAGGGATTTGTAGAGAGTGATAAGGTCTCCCCTGAGCCTCCTCTTCTCCAGACTGAACAATCCCAGCTCTCTCAACTGCTCCCCGTAAGACCTATCCTCCAGACCCCTCACAGCTCCATAGCCCTTCTCTGGACACACTCTGGGGCCTCACTGTCTTTTCTGTAGTAAGGGGCCCAACACTGAACACAGTACTTGAGGTGCAGCCTCACCAGTGCTGAGCACAGAGGGACAAACACCTCTTGCTCCTGCTGGCAACACTGCTTCTGATACAAGGTAGGATGCCACAAGCCTTCTTGGCCACTTGGGCACACTGCTGGCTCATTTTCAGCCAAGTGCTGTCCAACACTCAGAGGTCCATTTCCTCTACAGGGGAAAATCCACAGAGGAAATTGCAGCCATTCCGCCATAAGGCTGTAGGGTTGCCTGGGGTTGTGGTGGCCCAGGTGCAGGACCCAGCGCTTGTTCTCGTAGAACTTCATCCCACTGGCCTCAGCTAAGCTATCCAGACAGTCCATATCGCTCTGTAGGACCTACCTACCCCTGGCAGATTGTCAATCCCCCCAAAGATGGAGTCATTTGCAAACTTACTGCGAGTGTGCTCAATGCCCAGAGGATATACAAAGGAAAGCACAGAAAAACGCATGTCTTCACTCTATCTCAATTACAGGACTTGGTGAGCTTCTTCCAGTCCAGCTGGTGAATGGTTCAAGTAACTGCTCTGGGAGAGTCGAGGTGTTTCACGAGCAGCAGTGGGGGACCGTCTGCGATGACAGCTGGGATTTAACA
>NC_034439.1:123996-125648 GCF_002078875.1 Numida meleagris
GCCTTAGGGCTCCTTAATTGCCCTATAAACCTTCATGTGAATTTCCATAAGGAACGATTGGAGAGTATCTGAGTGTGTTATCGTGTAACACAGAGATCATCGGCTCTTTGGGAGATGGTACTGTTCATCTTTGGGACTTTTTATGCAGGAAGGGGGTCCAGGAGAGGGCCACAAAGATGATCAGAGGGATGGAGCACCACCCCTACAAAGACAGGCCAAGGGAGCTGGGCTTTTTCAGCCTGGACAAGAGAAGGCTGCAAGGTGACCTCCTTGCAGCCTTCCAGTATCTAAAGGGGGCCTACAAACAGGAGGGGAGTCAACTCTTTACAAGGGCAGATAATGACAGGACCAGGGGAAATGGTTTTAAGTTGAAGGAGGGAAGATTTAGGTTGGATATCAGGGGGAAGTTTTTACCGAGAGAATGGTGAGGTGCTGGAACAGGCTGCCCAGAGAGGTTGTGGATGCCCTGTCCCTGGAGGTGTTCAAGGCCAGGTTGGATGGGGCCCTGGGAAGCCTGGTCTAGTATTAGATATGGAGGTTTGTGGCACTGCCTGTGGCAGGGGGTTTGGAGCTTGATGATCCTTGAGGTCCCTTCCAACCCAAGCCATTCTAGGATTCTATGATTCTATGAAGAAATTTACTATCTTGAGTTCAGTGCCCTGTCCCTCTCCCTCCCCATTATAGGGCTGCAGAGCTGCAGCACCCAATTCCCATCCAAGCACAATGCCAGTGCACTATGTGATGTACAAAGGCGTTAAGTTCTCTCCTGCCTACAACTCCATGCACAGCTTGAGTTTTGCCCACAACAAGTTCCTGGTGCGGGACGATGACATCTTCAACATCACCTACCCTAAATCTGGCACCATAGGGATGGCCAAGGGAGGACAGAGAGGCTGGGAGAGTTGTTCTGCATAGGTTTTGTGGGGAGATCTATGGCAGAAGGTCTGTGGGATTTGGGGAGCAGTTCAGCTGTTGTTCAGAAGGTGAATATTCTCTAGTGACAAGAACAGAAATGTTTTGGGTGATATATATATATATACACATATGTTTATAGCACAGTGGTTGTGCATGGGTTGGTTCTCAACCCACCTGGGTCTGGAGGCAGCCCTCAGCTCACCTCCTCTGCTCGCCTCGCCTGCTGACCTGCCGCCTCCCCAGGCACATCTTCCCCAAGTTCTCCAGATTCCACTGCCAAGGTGGGATCATAGAATCCAACACAAGTCCAACTAATATATGCCATCGTGGGGTGGATATTCATGCAGCACCTGAAGGGGAGACTGGGAGGACTGTTGCCCATCATCTGGGAAATGCTGGAATGATGAGACCTTGGGTGAGGACCTTGGTAGGGCATCCTACACACCCTCCAAATGGAAATATGCAACCCCCCATCTCACTGCTGCATCTTTGGATGTGCTGGGGAATCTCCAGTGGCTCTAGGGAGCCTATGTGCTCCGCAACCCTTGCCTAAGGTGTATATTATTGAGTCAGGAACAGATATGATCCTCCTTTGCCCAAGGCTCACAGAGCCTACGGGGAAACCCAGCTCTGTGTAAGTGTCAAAATACAGCTTGTAAAATACCCACAGCTTTGCTTCCTGGACATTCATTCAGAGGCACTTGGGCATGACTCCAGCCTTGGCCAGATACCACCTG
>NC_034439.1:125748-178300 GCF_002078875.1 Numida meleagris
TGCTCGGTTTGGACAAGGGAGTGGAAAAATTTGGTTGGATGACGTGAACTGCGCAGGATCTGAAGCTGGCCTCAGTGAGTGCGTGGCAAGGCCTTGGGGAGACCACAACTGCAACCACGGAGAGGATGCTGGAGTGGAGTGCTCAGGTACCACTACTGAATGCCCTTGTATGTGCGGTATGATGGAGCCAGTGTGTTTGTGGGAGGGTGCAGGTAGATCTGGAGTCCCCTCAGGGTAAGGAGGGTGGGTGTTCATCGTGCAGTTGTAGGCTGAGGTGTGAGGAGAGCTGAATGTGGATGGTAGGGTTGTATTCCACACGGACACCATGGTTCGAGATGATATCTGAGGGCTGTGGGTCATGGAGAAGGTCTGTGTTACCCACTTGTGTGCTCAAGCTTGTGTATTCACAGAATCACAGATCTTCAGTGGTTGGAAGGGACCTGTGGAGATCCCTCTGCTTCCGCTGTTTTTCTAGAGTAGTTTGCAGAGGAAGGCTTCCTGGATAGTTTTGGATTTGTCCGGAGAAGGACACTCCACGACCTCTCTGGGTAGCTTGTTCTGTGGCTCTGTCACACTCACCGTTAATAACTTCTTACTCATGTTCAGATGTAACTTTCTGGGTTCCAGTTTTTGTCCATTGCCCTTTGTGTTGTTGCTGAGCATGACCAAAAAGAGCCTGGTCCCAACCAGTGACACCTGCTCGGTAGATATTTAGAAGTGTTGATAAGATCCCCCCTCAGCTTTCTCTTCTCCAGTCTGAATGGAGGAAGGTCTCTCAGCCTTTCCTTATAGTGGTCATGGTCCAGCCCCCGATCATGATAGACTCTCCCCAGTAATTCCATTTCTTTATTAAACTAGGGAGCTCAAAATAGGACGCAGCTCTCCAGATGTGACTTCATCAAGGTAGAGTAGAGGAGGAGGATCACCTCCCTTGATCTGCTGGCCACAGTCTTTCTAATGTGCTCCAGGGTACCACTGGCCTTCTTGGCCCCCAGGGGACACTGCTGTCTCGTGGCCCATCTGTTGCCAGGCAAGACTCCCCGGTCCTTCTAATAGACATATACCAAGGGGTGCAGTGAGGAGACGTTCTTGTGTTCCCGGGGGATGTGTTTATCATACTGTTGCTCTTGCATGAGGAAGAAAAGTATGAGTCCAGGGTTGAAATAGATGACCCAAGGGATTCAAGACACTGCACAGTGCTGGATGATATAATAGAAAACTTTTAGAAGCTCCTCTGGAGTGGCAGCGGGAAGTCAGGTGAGAGTGACCGGCTCCCAAAGCAGATGTATGTTTTTTGATAGCAGTATTCACGTCTGCAGTATGAGCCAAGTGGGTAGGGGATAATTCCATGTGCTGTAGTGTTATCAGCTGGTGATGTGCAGCAGCCTGGCTTTGATTTATGAGGGAATGGGCATTCTGTAAATCATGACTGTACAGCATAATGGCAGAGACACAGTCACTGGGGAATATTCCTGTGAAGATGATATGGGGCAAATAAACTGAGGACACAGTCTGCCTCGGTTATCCCAGACCTCTGCAGAAAAGGGGGGTGATGTGATCCACAATATTATTTTCACGTCAACAGAGCACTGAGCCACGCAGTGCTCCCTGACGTTTTCATAGAATCATAGAATGGAAGGGATCTTAAAGCCATTAAGTTCCAATCTCCCTGCCACTGGCTGATTGCCACCTGTGAGATCAGTTTTCCCAGGGCCTCATCCAGCCTTGCCTTGAACACCCCTGGCAATGGGGCATCCACAACTTCTCTGGGCAACCTACTCCAATGCCTCACCACCTTCCGAATTTCCTCCTGATATCAGGCCTAAATCTCCTCTCTTTTGGTTTAAAGACATTCCTCCTTGTCTTTTCACCTTCAGACAATGTGAAAAGTTGGTTCCTTTCCTGCTTGCAAGCTCCCTTTAAGTACTGGAAGGATGCAATGAGTACTTTGAGAGCCTTCTCTTCTCCAGGCTGAACAAACCCAACTCCCTCATCTTGTCTCCATAGGAGAGGTGCTCCAGTCCTATGAGCATCTTCATGTCGTCCTGGACCCGCTCCAAAAGCTCTGCATCCTTCTTGTGCTGGGGGCCCCAGGCCTAAAGGAGTACTGCAGATGGGGACTCAGGAAGGCAGGGTAGAGGGGGACAATCTCTCCCCTCTCCCCACTGCCACCCCTCTGTTGGTGCAGCCCAGGGGACTGTTGGCCTTCTGGATTGCAAGAGCACATGGCTGGCTCATGTTAAGCTTTTCACACACCACAACCCCCAAGTCCTTCTCTGCAGCACTGCTGTCAATGAGTTTTTCTCCCAGTCTATGAGCATATCTGGGATTGCCCCAACACAAGTACAACACCCTGCACTTGGCCTTGATGATCATCACTTGGTTCTTGTTGCTTGTCCAAGTCTCTGTGATTTCTTGTGTTTTGTGGATTTGTTCTTGCGTTTCTGTGATTGCTGTCTTTTTTTGGGCCAGGTATTACAGAACCAGCTCCCATTCGGCTTGTGAACGGCCCAAATCTCTGTGCTGGGAGAGTCGAGGTCTTTCATGACCATCAGTGGGGAACCGTGTGTGATGATGGCTGGGATACAGCTGAAGCCAATGTTGTGTGCAGGCAGCTGGGCTGTGGGGCAGCACTATCAGCCCCGGGCTCAGCTCGCTTTGGACAAGGGTCTGACCCCATCTGGCTGGATGATGTCAGCTGCGTAGGGACAGAGGCTGCCCTTTCCCAGTGCCGGTTCCAGAGCTGGGGTTCCCACAACTGCAAACATGGAGAAGATGCTGGTGTGATATGCTCAGGTAACTCTTGCCTATGTCTCGGTCTCAGAAGTGTTGGGAAGAATGGAAGAATGATTTTCAGCCTCAGTAAAAGGTCTTCTCTGAGCTCAGGCTGCTCCTAATGTCTGCTGTCGGTCACTGTGGTGTATAAACTCATTCTTGTAATGTACGTAAGCTTATGGCCCTGACCATGGTCCACAGTCACCACTAGAAGCTGGTCCAGAATTACTGGGATACCATTGACAAACCTCCACCTGATTGCTGTATCAAGCTGTGTATCCCATACTTCAGCTTCTGAATCTGTGAATGCCCCATCCCTGGAGATGCTGAAGGCCAGGTTGGATGGGGCCCTGGGCAATCCGATCTGATGGGTGGCAACCCTGCCCATGGAAGAGGGCTGGAACTGGATTGGTCCCTTTCAACCCAAGCCATTCTACGATTCTATAATTATACAATTTCACAATCTGTGATTATATCCTATATATCCTGTATTTTTCTATGATATTTTCATAGTCCCTTCCAACTCATGCCATCCTATGATTCTTATCATCTTTAAGGTGCCTTCCAATCCAAGCCATTCTGGGATTCTACGATTTGATGATTCAGTGATTCTGTAACATGATTATATGCATACTACTAACTTTAAGCGGCCTTGCAGGATAAAGCAGGGTACTTTTACATGTCTGGTTTGCATGCATTTCTTTCTAGGTGGGATCTAAACATCACAGATGTTCCAGAGTCGAGAAGAGAGATGACAAGGCTGTCAAACATGTGTATGACTTTCTTTCAACCCAAACAAAAGTCATCTTTGAAGGCCCAAGATCATGAAGAACAGAAGCCAATCATGACACTGAGATCTGTCTCACTGAATTGTAAGCACCAAGCTGATGTGCCCAAATCAGGAGCACGATAGTTCCATTCATCTAATGGAGAGAGACAGACACTCGGACAGGGCAAATCAGCCCAGTTTTTGTCTGATTTCCTTCAGAAGTTTCTTTCACTCTACTGGCTGTAAATTAAGTTACTGCCTGCCACAAATTAAGTTTACAGGCATATTCTCTTGGTGATGGAGCGAATATTTGGAGGACACAAGTGGGTACTGGAAGTCAGCTTGAATCTTTGCAACATCTCTCCTCAGTCTTCTCTGCCTGAAAGGTCACACAGTTCCCATGACAATTCATCCTCTCACGATGATATTGCTTCTAGTCCATGAATACTTTCTTGCTCTGGTGGTAGGGATATAATATATATTGAGGTTCCCTTGTGTAGCCAGCACCCTTCTCCAGAAGAGGTTTAGCTGCTGTCACAAATTCCTCATGTAACCTTCCCTCTGAGCCTCTTGGCCCCTCTGCAACATTCCCTCCAAACCTTTAACCATTTCTGTGCTGCTTCTCACCTTAATCCCCCCCAAATATCTTTGTAGATAAGTGACATTTCTGTCCTGCTCTTGTGAGTCTGTCTCATGCTCTGTGTCGTGGTCAGATCACCATCAGCTTCACCTTGTTTCTGCTCCAACAATGATCAGCCTGTCCGCAAGCAGTGGTCACCCATCAGTCAACTACCCCCCCCAGTATAACTGTTCATTGTGACACTGTACGATATAAGATATCTCTTTGTCCAGTTTGGATCAGTTATCTTGTTTCTGTCCTGTCCTTGTGTCCTGTGCACCCCCAGCTCCTTGCTGAGAAGCTGATAAGTACTTGGCATAGTGTAAGCACTGCTCCATGACACCTAAAACATTGATGTGTGACCAACATTATTCTCATTCTAAATCCACATCATCATACAGCTACTATGAAGAGAAGGAACTCTGTTCCAGCTAAAACCACTACAGGCTGCAATGTCACCTGCCCATAAAAACAGCTTGACTTGGCTGACCAGCTTGGAGGCACTCAATGTAAATATTGAGATAAGACCGTAGCTCTTTGTTTTTCTAGGATAAAACATTAATGCTGTGCTAACGGGCACAAAACACATTGCAACAACTAACACAAAAATATAATAATAACCTGTGTTAGGCACCAGGTCTTGATTGGACATCCCCAAAACGGGAAATTGCCCACCTGTGAAGGGCCTGCTTCAGAATGAGAGAGGAAAAGGGGTGAATTCTTCCCTAGGGGAGCAGTTGATCCCCTATAAAGAGAGGAAAACAAAACCATAAACTAAGCTTGTAAAATGCAATGTGCAATACCCTTTCCAATGATTTTATGGATGCCCTCCTTACAAGACTGATTCTCAGTGGGTGTAAATGTTTCTCAGCATAGATACTTCCATGACCTTGGTATTCATCATGTTGGAGAAAAATTCTTCATGTCAGATATATGCTCAGTCACCTGAGGTTTATAAGCAATATGTGAGATAGACAGAACATCAGATTTAGGGGAAGTTTATTGATACTTTGTGGTGTTTACTTTTCGTAGGACTGACATCTTTTCCATCAGTGTAGTTATAACCAAGCTTGTTGATGATTCAAAGGGTGAGGGAATGGTTTTGCCAATCCCTGAATCCCATTATGGCACATGGAAGTTTCTGTAACATGTTTGCCGTTCTCCTTCTCAGCTGAACTTTACTGGCCCACCTCATGTGACAAGATGAGCACAGTCTGGTGGGGACGGTGTGGCACTCAAGATGTTTCTGTCTCCTCCAGATTCTTGTTAACTGCAAAGAAAGGGGACAGGGTAAATGAAATCTCCTCTCAGGAATTCTTCTGCACCAGAATAGCAGCCAAAAGTGATATGGACGTTGCTCTACAAGAACATCTACAGTTTAGCTTATACCGATACATTTGTGGATATTGGCAAAGAAAACTGGACGGTGGAGCTTTGGACAAGTTCCTAAGGAAGCCAGAATGCGCTTACATGAAGACCAGACTCTGATGGCCAAGAGGTTGGCCATGAGCCAGCAGTGTGCCCTTGCAGCCAAGAAGGCCAGTGGTATCCTGGGATACATTAGAAAGAGTGTGGCCAGCAGGTCAAGGCAGGTGATCCTCTCCCTCTACTCTGCCCTGGGGAGGCCACATCTGGAGCACTGAGTCCAGTTCTGGGCTCCCCAGTTCAAGGCAGACAGGAAGCTACTGCAGAGAGTCCAGCAGAGGGCTACTAAAATGATCGGGGCCTGGAGCACCACCCTTATGAGGAAAGACTGAGAGACCTGGTACTGTTCAGCCTGGAGAAGAGAAGACGGAGGCAGGATCTTATCATCACATATAAATATCTAAAGGGAGTCAAGGCTCTTCTAAGTGATGCCCAGCAACAGAACAAGGAGAAACTGGCAGAAAATTAGGACCCAGGAAGTTCCATCTAAACATGAGAAAGAACTTTCTTTGGAGAGGGACAGAGCCCTGGGACAGTCTGCCCAGAGTTGTTGTGGAGTCTGCTCTGGAGATAGTTCAGAACCTGACTGAATGCTTTCCTGTGCAACTGTTAGTAGTGGTCTGTGATTCTGTGATGCATCCCATAGTCAGGTTGTCACCAGTGTCTTTGTCTGTGCTCTACTGATGCCAACTGGTCCACCATATCTATCTTAGCCAGGCATTTCCTATTCCTTATGGCTCCCTGCTGTACTCCAACAGCACAATCCTGAGAAGGAGAGCCTTCCCAGGATTCCCCTGGGAATTCCCTTTTCTCCCCTGGACTCCAGCCTGCTGGCTCTGCCAGATCTATTCCCCCTTTCCCCACATCAGTTCAGGTGTCACAGGGGTGGGTAGCTACCTGTGCAGAAAACAGAAGCATCCTCTCCATGATAGCAGTTGTGTTCACCCCACGGCCTTGCCTTACAGTCAAAGATGCTTTCTTCTGTCCCTTCGCAATTCACATCATCCAGCCAGATGACATCTGGCCCTCGGCCATAGCGGGCACCTCCCACGGCTGACAGTGGCGACCCACAGCCCACCTGCTTGCAAACCACCTTGGCGTCCTTCATGTCCCAGTAGTCATCACACACACTACCCCAACGATTCTCGTGAAACACCTCAACTCTTCCAGCACATTTGTTTGGGCCATCCACAAGCCGAACTGGTCCCATCTCAGAAACATCTGTCTCTGCACAAATGCCAAGAAAATAGATGTTAAGTTATCCTCACCGCCTGTGGGTAGCATGCAGAGGTCCTTGAACACAATGGAAATATGCCAAGGGATTTATTCTGAGAGCACCTGGGCTTTCCTGGGGTGGGAATAAAATAGCAGAAAACCCAGAAAAATGCTGTGCAAAAAGGGCAGAAGGAGGTTTTCCTGGTAGTCATGAATGGCTGCAGGCTCTACTGACTCAAGGAAACTGTTGAGTCTGCGGACAGAGGTGTGACAAGGGACCACAGTGGTCATAGGTAGGAGAAGATTTAATGCCACATCCATGTGTCACAACTGCATCACAAGGCTGGTTGTCAGTGATGAGATGAGTCCCTATTTCCACCAGCAGATATACACAGGCCTGCACTGCCCTTTCTACAGGGGCTCGTCTCATCAGCACTGCTCAGCACATACCGTGTTGGGTCAGAGGTGGTTACCTGAGCACTCCACACTGGCATCTTCCACATGGTTGCAGACATTCTCACCCCATGGCTTTGCTTCACATTCGGTGAGAGACCCTTCTGCCCCTGTGCAGTTCACATCACTCAGCCAGATTTGGCCTTTCCCTTCTCCATATTTTGACTCCGGCAGGGCTGATAGGGCTGTTCCACAGCCCAGCTGCTTGCACACCACCTTGGCCTCCCGTAAATCCCAGTTGTCATCACACACGGTCCCCCAGACATTGTTGTGAAGCACCTCAACTCTCCCAGAGCAGCGGTTTGGGCCTCCCACCAGGCGAACTGAAGTGGTGATGGTGATCCCTGAATCTGTGGGCAAATCCAAAGAGGGCATGCTCAGGAAGGCAGAAGGTTGTGCATATGCATATTTATGCCCCTGCTGCGTAACATATCCCTCCCATGCTTATGGATGACCTTAACCTCAAGCTTGAGCTGGGGAAAAATGACCATAGAGCACCACAGTGAGGAAAAAACCTACCAATTTGAAACCTTCTTCTATGGTGCAAGGACCCCAAACCAACAGCATCAACGGTTGGGAGTGCTTCGCAGTATGTCCTTTTTCCTGTCCAAGATTGTACCCATGCTCATATGAAAAGTATCCCAACACACTGCTAGCAAAAGGAGGAGAATGCAAGGATTACCTGAACAAATTGCGCTGGCATCTTCCCCATGGTAACAATTGTGGTCTCCCCATGGCCTTGCCTGGCATTCAGAGAGAGATGCTTCCAACCCTGTGCAGTTCACATCATCCAGCCAGATGGTGTCAGTTCCTCGCCCAAATTTTGCTGCAATTGGGGCCAGCACTGCATCCCCACAACCGAGCTGCTTGCACACAACTTGAGCATCATTGATATCCCAGTCATCATGGCACACGCTTCCCCACTGCTCTTCATGAAGAACCTCAACTCTTCCAGCACATCGGTTTGGGCCTCCCACCAGCCGAAGTGGCCCTGGCTCAGGTATTTCTGTTCCTAAAAAGGAATAAATAAGTAAAATAAATAAGTAAATGAACAAACAAACCAACCAGGGAGAAGTTTTGGGGAAGTCTCTGTGCCCCTGATCACCTGCAGAAAGCAGAATCTCCTGCAACGTGCCAAAACTCTCTCTGCTCACCCCTAACACTTGTCAAAGGCTCCCCTCCTACCTTCTGGCTAAGAAGGCTGGTTGAGAAATACAAACAGGATGGAGGTTGTCAGAAGAGGGAGAAGACCAAAATTTGTCCAGTCCCAGCTCTGTAGGACATGTGATACATCTTCTCTGGATCAAGGTGATGGGAAGCTGGAGCTCAACAAAGTCACTCTGAATCCCTAACCTCCTAATTGGATGGCTCAGAAATTGCCCCGTGGCTTTCTTGAGGCAGAAGAGACACAAAGTAGAAGAGATCTGAAGATTACCTGAGCACTCCACACTGGCGTCTTCCACATGGTTGCAGATGTTCTCTCCCCATGGCTTCGCCTTGCAGTTGGAGAGGGACCCTTCTGTCCCTTTGCAGTCCAAATCACTCAGCCAGATCTGGCCCTTCCCTTCCCCATATTTTGACTTCTTGGGGGATGATAATGCTGTCCCACAGCCCAGCTGCCTGCACACCACCCTGGCCTCCCGTAAATCCCAGCCTTCGTCACAAACAGTCCCCCAGACATCATCATGAAGCACCTCAACTCTTCCAGAGCATCTGTTTGGACCATCCACCAGGCGAATCTCAGGTTTGCTGGTGTCTACATCTTCTGGAGAGAAAAGATGTCCCAGGATGAAAGCAGGGAATGAGAAAGAGGGCTCTTCCTTCCCGCAGAGCCTTTATTTAATGCCAAACCAAGAGGTTTATTGCCAAACCTAATCTTTTTATTGCTAAACCAAATCTTTGTTCGATTGGAGCCTGATTTTGATTTGAGAATGGCCAAATGCTGCACATGTTTATAGGACCAGAAGTCTATCCTGAGAAACAAATCACAGGGTTCATTTTCAGCTGTAATGGGAGAAAGGTAGCCACCCCAAAACTCCCCCAGTGTTTTTCTTATTGGATGAGTTTCCCCAGAGTTAAGGCCAGATGCTGCTACAAGGCAGTAGGCTGCTAGTAGGGAAGAGAGAATTGAGAATTTTTCACCCTTTCCCAAAGGGAAGGGTTGAATTTCCTCAATTAGGGGCAGAGATTGCAGGTACACAGCTATTACAGACCTGAATACGGTCAGCTTCCAGGACTGGAAAGGATCTGCTCAATTACTGAGTTCTGGTCCTGTTACTGAACCAGGAGGCCACTCAAAACCTCTCAAAACCTGACCCCCAGTTGCTAATCCTCAAATCACGATGTCTGCCATGATCTCTATCTCTAGATAGAGAGTATATCTAGATACCATCATCCCTTTGCATGGATCCGGGGGTTGTAACTGAGGGACCAAAATGAATGAGGTTCTGAAACCTGAAACATCTTCTTCATCCCTTATGGAGGAGTCGAGAAAACATTCATATGATTGAGTTCAGACTCCCAGCATTGAGGATATTGTAACTTCTGGTTTAGCTTTGCTCAAATAGACAATGTTTTCACTCTTTACTGTTCCCTTCACCCAGAGATCTGAAGCTGCACCTCACAGAGAGGAATTAGAGTCAGGTCTCCTTTGGCTGATTGGGAGAATGTGGTTTGCAGAGACAAAATTATTGCCCACAGTAACGGGATTTGGACCAAGGTCTCTCGGTTCTGAGTATCACACTTGAATCTCTTGATAATACAGAGTATCATTCTGCGTGACAATTTATGACAGAAGTGAATGCTCATTCACAATTTCACTGACTGATACAAATACTGACCTGCCAGCAGGACTCCTGCAAGGGAAGCTGAAATAGAAGAAATACAGGATATTAGTCTGAGTCTAATTGGTAAACAGAGCATGTAGATTCAGGAAGGCAAGACACAAGGCAATAGATGAGCTATTGAGAGCACCACTAGAGCTCATCATTGATCTCAGCCTCCCAAATCCTGCTGCCAAAGGGTTTTCTCTGTCACAGTGCATGTGACTTTTGTGATTGAGAGATCAGATAAGGAAAGAAAATGTGAATGTACACATACAAATATATATATGTGTGCGCACTGGGAAAAAAAAATATTATCTAGGCAAGTAATGAGGAAATATCGTAACAGAGCTGTTGGGATTATACTCATCCATACTCCATTGTCCAATGACAGTGAGTCATTTTCCAAGTTGCATAATTATCTAGGCTTCTGCAATAATCAGTGAAATGACACACTCCCCTCCCATCCAAGAGTTGGTGAAATGCAACATGGACACCAACAATCATGGGGTTGTGCAAAGAATTGCCTTTGAGATGGAAACCTGTGCAAAGTGGCTACTGCTTCATCTGGGGATTGGTTAGATGCTGAAGCAAACCCTGGAAGGAGGAGCTTGCCAGGATCTATTTGTCCAGGGAAGTCAGGAGAAGGGAACTTTGGACGCAGTGTGGAAGGTCAGCAGCAAAGAAGGGCTCAGTGCAAACAACGATTTCTGCTCCAAAATGTGGCAGTCTGGCAAGGTCCCAAGCAATGACTAAAAGCCTCAGGCAAGGGCAGCATTGCTGACACCGCAAGTGGCATTGACATTATTGCTCATTTTTTCCACTTGTCCTTCTTTTTGATATTACCAGGATTTCTGGTTCTGCTCCCATCCCTGACACATAGAAACCTACAAATGCTGTGAATCCATGGATTAGAAACAAGGGCAGGGAATCCCCGGCATGTGCAGTTTTCTCCTACAGGTTGGGATTCAGTTTCTGAATGAGGCACTTAAGGTGTCCGGAAGGGGCAGAACCCAGCTGTCCAGCTGTGGATGTCCGAGATTCCAGAGAGGGGATCTGAGCATCCACACTGAGCTGTCAGATATGGATGATGAATTGCAGGCATCTAACCTAGAGAAGGAGGATTCAGCTCACTGTAGGCACCACCAGTTGCATTTCACTTCCTTGCAAGGTCACATTTGCTTCGTGCTATAGAAAAAAGCAATAATGGAAGAGGAGGACCGCTGGCAAAGGTATGCCAAGCCAAAAGCAAAGAGAAAAGGATCCCACTTACCCCAAAGACATGGCAGGAGAATGAACCTCATGTTGGTCACAGAAAGCACTGCAGGGAGGAAGCAGGAAATGCACCCAAGGGATGGGGTATTTGAGAAGTCCCTGTGGCCCTGGCTCCTCCCCTCCATCCCCAAACCTCCCTCCATGCCCCCTGGCTCAGCAACTAGCAGAAGCCAAACCTCTGCCAGGAATCTTGTGCCATTGGCATCACGTAGGCTGTAGGATTGTGAAATTGGACTGTTTCAGGAATCTGATGAGCAAACAAGTCCTCTCAGCTGAGCTGGTTCTGGACCATCAATGGCAGCAATGGAGGCACAGATGGAATTTTGTGCAACCTTCCAGGCAGGAATAGTGTACTAATGCCAAGGCAGAGCTGGGAAAGTGAAATTCATGCCTTGCCATTCATTCAGAAACAACATTTTCTGGTGGAAAATGCAGAAACTTTTATGAAGAGGTTTTTTTTCTTTTTATTTCCACTTTTTCTCTCACATTTGTCCCAAGAGGAAGGAAACATTTATGAAATTCTGTGCCACTGTTTGTCTGTGTTCAGTGTTCAGTTCATTCTCCCGGTCTTGGGGATGCTAGAGTGACAAGCAGCAGTTTCCCACAGAATCAAAGAATCATAGAGGTTGGAAGGGGCCTCTGGAGATCATCTTGTCCAACATCCCTGCTTAGGTGGGCACCCTAGAGGAGTTTACACAAGAGAGGACAGACTCTTTAGCAAGGTGTGCTTTGACAGAACAGGGAGAAATGGTTTCAAACTAAAAGAGAGGAGATTCAGATTGGATATAAAGAAGAAGTCTTTTACAGTAAGGGTGGTGAGGCACTGGAACAGGTTGCACAGAGAAGTGGTGGATGCTCCACCCCTGGCTACAGTCAAAATCAGGCTGGCCCAGGCTCTGAGCAACCTGACTGAACTGTAGACGTCCCTGTTCATTGCAGGGGAGTTGGACGAGATGACCTTTAGGGGTCCCTTCCAACTCAAAAGATTCTATTCCATGATTCTGTGGTAATTCCCAGTTTGCCTTGAACTGAGGAGCACAGAACCAGACTCAACATTTGGGATGGGGCCTCCCCAGGGCAGAGTAGAACGGGAGGATCGTCTCCCTCCCCAGCTGGTCATGCTTTTTGTAATGCACCCCAGAATACCATTGACCTTCTTGGCCACAAGGGCTCACTGCTGGCTCATGGCCTCTGGGATGCCCAGGTCCTTCTCCACAGAGCTCTTTTCCAGCAGGACATCCACTAACCTGTACAGATATGTGCAGTTATTCCTCCCCTGGTGTAGGACTCCATCCTTGCCCATGTTGAAAATCATAAGGATCCTCTACCCAGCCTCATAAGGTTCCTCTCCCAGGTCCCCTATGGGGATGGATCACCCATGGCCAGGAAGAGACACGATGCTGCAGGGATATGCTGATGCTGCTCTTATGTGTGGGATCTTCCTCATGCCAACTTTTGCGATTGGAAAATGCATGTAGATACCTTGCATGCTCAGCAGACATCATCAGTCACTCCCCAGAGCTGGATGATTTCAGTTTTTGGACTCAGACACCTGTACTGGAGATATCTGTTCAGAAAGGAAATACTGTTGCAGAAGTTACACAAGGATGTCTTTTACCTGGAATGTGCATTAGATGGAAATAAGTGCATCTATTAATTAATCTAAAACTAATTCCATTAGATGGAATTAGTGCATCTCTGATGTACTCCTCTGCTTAGAGTGTGCAACCCAGGGTCTATTTGCAACACATCATTCATGTTCACATTACGTTTCATAGCAAGTCTGTATACCATCACATCCAGCTCAGAGCAGCTGAGCTGTCTCAGCATTTGAAGACTGCTCACATCTCTTTGCTTAGCTTTAGGGTTTGTCCTTCCATCAGACTGTTAACCTCTCCATCTCTACCCTGTTTCGTATGTTCTGATAGCTGTCGCTGCCTCCCTCATGGTCGGTCTCAAGCAGGCCAACACCTGGACAACAGCTGGACAACACCCTTCTTGAAGGCTGATGCCTACACCCAGCCACTGATATGCAGGAGAGATCTTAGAGCTGTTGAGAAGATGAGAGTCACTCGTTTTACTCACAAATGAGACTTCTTGTTCCAGACATTTCAGGTGAAGTTTGTTTTTTTCGCAATACCCAGATGTTATTGATTCTGTTGTGCTTTGATACTGATCCTAAGCTTCTGTCTGCCTGTGAGAGTTTGGCCAGTAATTCCCACTTTGTATTTGTAGAACTGATTGCTTGCTTGATAGTTAAATTAAACAAACCGATGTTTGCTGATAACTGGTAGC
This sequence comes from Numida meleagris, assembly GCF_002078875.1. Taxonomy (NCBI): domain Eukaryota; kingdom Metazoa; phylum Chordata; class Aves; order Galliformes; family Numididae; genus Numida; species Numida meleagris. Next base: position 139,397 of record NC_034439.1, read on the forward strand.
ATATTATCTTCTGTGTGACTACAAACAGAAGCACTGGATTTCTGCTCAGTATTTTCTGGGAATTGAATTTAGACTGAATCTTCTAAAATCAACCAGAGTTGCCTGCTTTCTTCCCTCCCTCCTTCCCTTTCTTCCATCTTCTCTCGATCATGTTTACTCTTTCTTTCTTATTCATTCATTCATTTATTCATTCATTCATTTCTAAACACACACACTAGATCAAACCAACCAGAACCTGGTACCTCCCCATCTCACAAGCACCGTTAAAGATGACCGTTGCCATTTCCCCAAATATTTAATTGTGATTTTGGAAAGGATTGTGATTTTAAATTCAGATCAAAATATCTGTCTTTCCTAAGTGTGCATTCAGTATTTCAACTTGTCTTCCATGTTTCTCATTCCTAGAAATCATTTCAGTTGTGTCATAATAAGAATTTTAGCAAAAATGAAAGTGGAAAAGATTCAACACTTCAGCTCAGTTTGCACACACTTTCACTAGCTTCCCTTCCTCGCTGCATTACTGATAAACTCTTTCCGTACTCTTTCCCATCTTGTAAATGTGGTTTTGCAATGGATTGTTGTTACCTGCTATACTCGCTGCTCTACCTATCTCATTTTGCACCCTTGCCTCTCTAATTTTGACCCAATATGCCATTCTGTCATACTCTGTCTTAGAACCTTGGCCTGATTTTGTCCTTCTGAAGGATACTTCTTTTTATTTCCTCCATTTTTAGTACTAATGGGTTCTTGGGTATTAAATAGAAATGACGGTCTCTGAGTTTCAGGACCATGATTAAGGGAGCAGTGATTTTCCTTTTGTGGCCTCTGAAACTGTAAGGGTCCTGTTGCATCAGCTCAATGTACCTAAGCCCATGGAACCTGATGAAATTCATCCCAGAGTTCCAAAGGAGTCAGCAGATGATACAAATGGATTTCTCTCAACAATTCACTAAAGGCAAAGTGCAAATGTGGTATGAGGGAAGATCTGGGGAACTACAGACTGCCCAATTAACCTCAGGAAACTACAGAACTGTCCATCCAACCGCAGTCCTCAGAAAAGTAATGGAGAAGACTGTACTGGCTGCTGTTGAAAGGAGCGTAAAGAAGATTGTTTTTGTCAGTCATAACCAGCATGGATTCATCAAGGGAAAGTCCCATCTTACTAACTTGATCTCCTTGTATGATAAGAATTACTGCTTGGTGGATGAAAGGAAGAGCTCAGCAGCAACAAAAACACCAGTGTGAAATCAGCTCTATTTTCATCAAAAATCCAAAACAAAGCTCCATACAGGAGTCTATGGAAAAATAGCTAAATGTCTTGATTTTCCTGCAGCCATACTTTTGTCCAGTCTGTTCACACCAGGGAAATCAGTGACTTTGGCTGCTTTAGCATCATCGCTATCAGACTGTTCTCAACATGGGACAACAAAGATCTCTCGTTTCTTTAACCAGGTGATCAATTTCTCCAATGATAATCAGAGCCTATGCTGTCTTCTAAGAACATCATCTCTGTCTTCTGAGGATCCAGCTTCAGTATCATTGGCATTCATACTGTAAAAAAATCAGACATTTGTCCTTTCGCCATCAGAACTGGAGGGGAATTGGAATATACTGGGATATACCGAGAAGGGTGTGGCTTTGTGCAGCCAAGGTGGGAAAGGGCTTATACCCAAACTTCTAAGGGTTAGTATCACACAGAGCACCTAGATAGCTATGCTTATTCTTCCCAGTGCTTGTTTTGGAGATACTCTTCACTCTACATCCTTCCAATAGATTTGCTGTGCTTTTCAGATCAAAATATTTGAGATAATGGGATTTTATGAAGCCTATCAAGGCTATTTTCTATGGGATAAAGATTGGATGTGAGAACTGAAACAAGTTATTAAAGAGAAATCTCATTTGGAACCTGACATCTGTACATTATCACAAGGCAAAATTTATAACTGCAGATGGTGGATCTGAGGAGAGAACATGCAAGGGTATAAAATAAATACAAACAATGATCTCCATGTATCCAAGGAGATACATCCTAACACAAGTGAGTCATGCTCTACTTGCATTCTCCCTCTGGAGGCCGCAAAAGCACCTGAGCACAGATTTTAGTTTCTACGTGTTCATGAAGACCCTGCATTTAGGAGTGAGTTAAGAGGAGAAAGAGCAATCATGAAGCGAACTCTTTTGCTGGAACATATGTATTTGCTGCATTTTCTTTAGGCTCTTCTCCTGCTGGAAAACGAGTTTCAGAGGCTTAAAACTTTGTTTCCTGAAGCCAACAAAGCCTTTCAGTGGTCTTATATTGAATTGAAGGCCTTTCTATGCACCGCAAAGCATTGCACCTGGCCTCTACCTAATGCTTTGATATCTCTAAAGGCAAAGTGGGTGCCATATGTGCACCGAATGATACTGGAGACACCACACAGCACTTAAGACATCTTAATCAGGTTATGAATATGGTATGTTGCACCACAGGGTGCTTGCTAATCAGTTTGTAAAAAAGCCCAGCTAAGGCACTGACTCAAACCCGCCATGTTAGCAGAGTGGTGGGAGAGCAGTGTCATGCTAAGTGTAGAATGCATCACACATAGCTCAAATGCAAACACACAAATAAGGCAACTGGCACACAAACAGGGTAATTTGGCTGTAGTTTATGTAAGAGGAAACAATTTTGACCATGGTTTTGGAGGCACCTTCTAATGCTGTGCCACATGTCCTTCCTCTCTATGTTTAAGCTCCCACACTGAGGGTCATTAAGGAGAATGTGTTGGGCATGAATGGGTGCACCATAAACACAAGTCAGTCTGCACTGCCAACAGGGTTAGTAGTCTTTCCTTAAGTCAGGTCATCTTCTGGCTATGAGATTTCACAACACAGACATGCCAATACCACCAGTATGGAAAGGCACTGCTCTCTGTCCATGGGATGAGTTTCTGTTGCTGGATAGACCAGGTGGTATCTGGCCAAGGCTGGAGTCATGCCCAAGTGCCTCTGAATGAATGTCCAGGAAGCAAAGCTGTGGGTATTTTACAAGCTGTATTTTGGCACTTGCAACGAGCTGAGCTTCCGTGTAGGCTCTGTGGAGCCTTGGGGATACACACGTCACAGAACCATGTCTAAGCCAAGATCCACAAAAGGTCTTCCCCTTCTTTGATTTCCCTAAGTCCTTCTGTTGGGTTTCACATTAAGAAGTCTATTGAAGTCTGACTATCTGTGATGCACTTGGCCATGATCCTTAGGTAGTTCCTGTTCTGCAACACATTTTCCCCATTCAGTTTCAAGGCTGAGCTGTTAAATCCCCATGATACAGCACGCAGTTGGCTTTGCTTCCTTAAAACTCATCACTTGATTTAATCTCAATGAAGATAGATCAACAGAGGTGCAATGCCAACACTGTCTTGTACGGACACTCGTTCCTGTGATTTTAATCCTGTGCAACAGCCAGACATGACAGCCTACATCGTGCTTCGACAAACACTATGGCTTCACAGAGCTCATGTACTGGGAACTGGAAATATAAAGGACACCTCTGCATTCATCTCCCCTCCCCATTTTCTCTGCTGCTCTCCTGCAGCCTCAGGGAAACATCTCAGCTGGTTGCAGCTACCAAACAAGATGCTCTGCTCCATGTTGCACCTATTTGTACCTCTGGATCCAACTCCTTATGTCCAACAGCAACCAGTTACACCAGTTGCCAATAGTCAGCTTATACCCATTGCTCACCTGGCCTCATTTAGGTCTGGATCCTGATTTCTGTCCCAAGGAAAGGCCATGTCCAATCCCTGCATCTTCTCCTGGTAGATTCTGTTGAAGGTCTCGCTCTGTGCCACTGTGAAATGGTTCTTCCAGTCCCCACAGATGCCTGAGGAAGTAATATTTCTGTTTCAGAGTACACACCACTGCACAGTCCTCCTTCCTGCTCAGTTTTTGGGTGCAGTTACCACCCTGAAGCGCTGTCCAAAATGAGTAGCCATCCCCACGGACCCAGCTCCTCTAACCTAAGTTCCTGTGCTGCTGTCCTCCTGATCCTCTCCAGTGCTCCCATGGTGACACCAAAACCCAGCACATTGATGGGGCCCCCTCTGCTCACCTTTCCTCAGGAACTGGCCTTTGGTCTGGTCCATGATGTCTGTGGGGAGCAAGATGGAGCTGCACATCGGGTTCTGCCTCATGGCTGTGAAGGAGGCATTTTGGACTACTGAGGAGATAGCATCATCATCTAAATTCTTTCCCAAAAAATGGCAGAGGCGTCGCACACTGCATTGCAGATCCTTAGGGACACAGAATAATCCTGTTACCATCGAGGGTGACGCATCAGCACATTTGGAGCTGTTGGGTCTGCCAAGGTCACTACCTGTTTCAGCTCTTCATAGGTGATGAAGAAGAAATTCTCCTTGTCCTTCATCTGCATCCAGCCTTGGACATGTTCAAACCAGGAGCCATGGGGCACTGACGGGAGACAAAAGGCAGCAAGTCTATGAGGTGATCAGGGCAGGGCAGGAGGTGTGCAGGGTAGAGGAGGGTCCTCATTAGACTGGGAGAAGGCAGACATGATGCAAGATTGAGCAACAGCATCCAGAAAGCAGGTGGGACTGGGAGGTTCAGCTATTACAGATGAGCAATGGGGTCTTCTCCAGTCACCTTTCTGCTTATGTTTCACAGGCATCATCAGTGGACCACAGGAAAAGTTTCTAGAGATGGAGGTGACAGGGAACCCCCAACATGCAGTAAGCAACCACAAACCACACTCACACTCTCCATTGAGAAAGTCCCTCAAGAACTGCTCAAAGGACACGGGGTCCTCATAGCTGTTGCACATCTTGCAGAAGTAGAAATAGGAGACAACAACATCTCGAGGATCCCGTACGGTGTAGATAACCTAGGGGAGAGTGCATACAGGAGTAAGATGCTCAGAGTAGGGGAAGACAAATTGCAGGCTATGGCACTGGGGTAGATCTGTAAATGGAAGGGTCTGTCAAAGGAGGATCAACTCTGTGCTAGACTCAATAATGTAGACTTTGGGCAAGGACTGAGGAGCACATAGGCTCCCTAGAGCCACTGAAGACTCCTCAGAAGATCCAAAGGTGCAGCTGTGAGATGATGGCTTCCACATTTCCATTTGGAGGGTGTGTAGAATACCCTACCAAGGTCCTCACCCAAGGTCCCATCATTCCAGTGTTTCCCAGATGATGGGCAATGGTCCTCCCAGCCTCCCCTTCAGGTGCTGCATGAATATCCACCCCACGATGGCATATATATTTGGACATATGTTGGATTCTATGATCCCACCTTGGCAGTGGAATGGGAGAAGGACTTGGGGAAGATGTGCCTGGGGAGGTGGCAGGTCAGCAGGCGAGGTGAGGGGTAGCTGAGGGCTGCCTCCAGACCCAGGCGGGTTGAGAACCAAGGCATGCGGTCAGAATTGAGGACAGTTTGGCTCCAGCTGGGGTGGCCATGGCTGCGAATGAGGCTCAGGATCTCAGTCATCCACACGGTGCCTACCAGGTACAGCAGAGATATAGAGCAAAGGATTTACCCAGGGCTTAAGGATGTGTGGAACTCAGCAGCAATGTCACCGCCAAGTCTCTTCCCCCTGAAGAAACTGCCTCCTCGCCCGTGCACAACCACTGTGCTATAAATATATATGTATATATATCTATCAACCAAAACATTCCTGTTCCCATCACAAGAGAAGATTCACCTTCTCAACAACAGCTGAACTGCTTCCAAAACCCCACAGACCTTCTGCCATAGATCTCCCCACAAAACCTATCCCAGACTCTCTGTCCTCCCTTGGCCATCCCTGTGGTACCAGATTTAGGGTAGGTGATGTTGAAGACGTCATCGTCCCGCACCAGGAACTCGTTGTGGGCAAAACTCAAGCTGTGCACGGAGTTGTAGGCAGGAGGGAATTTAATGCCTTTGTATGTCACGTAGTGCACCGGCATCGTGCTTGGATGAGAACTGGGTGCTGCAGCTCTGCAGCCCTATAATGGGGAGGGAGAGGGACAGGGCACTGAACTCAAGATAGGAAATTTCTTCCTGCATAACAAGTCCCAAAGAGGAGTAATTCCATTTCCCAAACATCAGAAGAGCTCTGTGTTACACGATAACACACTCAGATACTCTCCAATCGTTCCTTATGGAAATTCACATGAAGGTTTATAGGGCAATTAAGGAGCCCTAAGGCTACATCTCTGCTAAGGGGTCAACCTTTCCTCCCCCTCCCTTGCTGCCCCATGTGTTTACCTGCCCTCACAGCTGGGATGGGTGCGTAGCAGCTATCTTAGCAAGATCCTGGACAACCAGGGAGACACGAGCAGCTGGAAACCCCAAACTCCCTGCTTTCTACACAAAATACAGCTTTGCTCTGCTTCCAGAAGCTGGAGGGAGAATAAAAAGGGGAGGAAAAAGGTTTCCTTGTTGCGCCATTCTGGAGCAATGATTAACAAGATCCAAAGTCCAACAGCCACCCCTTTCCTGCAAATCAGTGAGCAAAGCTAGTCCCGTGTGTCCTCTGCCCCGAATCCACTACAAGAACCACACTTGTCTTCTATGCCCTTATGTTTTATCATGGAACTCTCCAGTTTCCTTCAAAAACATATACAAAAAAAAACAGTAAAGGCTTCTTCCTGTAGGGTCCGCATTTCTTACCATTTATATTTCCCTCAGCTACTCTGAAAAGCACACAAGCACTTGAGCCTTTCTCTTATGGCAAATGAGAAACCTTTGGAACAGCATTAAAGGGAGAGGAAGAGGAGAAGTTCTTCCCCCAGTGCAGCATTATATGGCCTCTGTACATCCAAGGACAAGGCTGTTTAATGCCATTAATTAGAAGCAAGCAAAACCCAAGCAATACTCCTTGTAACAAGACAGCCACGTGGTCATATGTTAAATTAAAAGTATTTTCTATACTGAAGGAATCCAGTAAGATTTTCCTTGGGAAAAAAAAAATAGTAGTTAGACAACTTTGTGTACCACAATGCGCTGATTAAGTAGATCAAAAAGTAAATCAAATACATAATGTGTGTGAAAAATGTTTGAGAAGTACTAAATATTTTCTTTGACTGCACAAGACAGACAGCTTTTAAGACAAACAACTAAAACAGCAATTTCCCTTCTGACTGCATTTTGTTTTCAAAGTAAACAAGAGAAAATGGGATTAAGAAATGTTTAAACACTTCAAAGAGGAATGTTAACCAACCACAGGCACAGTGGGAGTAATAAACGCAATTAACCCCTTTGTTGCTCGGAGTTGAGACACAATTTCAACTAAACCAAAAGCTACAAGGAAAGCCACAAAATATTACAAATAATTGTTTTTCCATTGCAGTCCAAGGGAGACTCCACAACTTTACCTGAAGAAGATCTGCCTGTCCTTTTATAATTCGTGGCTAATTAATGACTGTAGGCTTGCCTACCTCCAAAGAGAAAATACACTAGCCTAAATGGTCATTAAGAAATTGGGCAATTAGTACATTTGTAAGCATATTAATTTTGTGTATATTATCTAGTTAAAGAATAAATTCATCATGTCTATTCTGGAAATACATGCTTCCTCATATTTTAAAGGTATTAAAATACTATCAACAGTGTTTGATGAGTTAAGGGATGGAGAACACTGAAAAAGACAATAGTAAGTTGAAGATATTTTGAATTTTTCTTATTAATAAATCATCCATGCTTCAGGAGCAAAAGAAACAAAAAGTAAAGGAAAGGATATCAGACTGCAGCCAAGTCTTTCTATGTTAAAGGCAAAAACTGTAATTGTCAAAGTTTTCAAGTAAAAATATCAGCATGCAACAATTTGAAATTATAGTTCTTATATCACGATTAACAGAAATTGAGAAGCATTTCAGAGCTATGAATAATTTAATGCTCACTAGCCTTTCAGAACAGAATGATGACGTGTGAATAAAAAGTTTAAGAATTTAGAAAGAAACTGCAACCATGTCCAACGAAACCTGAATTCAAAGTAATGAGAATTCCTTTAAATCAATTAAGGGAGTTAATTTAAATCACTGTTTTAATTTAAAAGTAATTAATTAATTAGTGATAGAGGAGTCAAGTCTCATGGAAGAAAAAGCATTCGTGCTAGAGAGAAATAAAAATCACACTTTCAAGGAGCCTGTGCAATCACCCCATTGCTTCTGCTCCAAAGATATCAAGTTGAGTGGAAATTTAAAATAAATAAAGCACCAAAAATGTCAATATCAGGTTTGGAACTGAAAGGAAAAGAGATTTTTTTTTTTAATTTCCTTTTTTTTCCACTGATCTCACCAGAAATGATACAGTGTGGGGTTATATGAATATGCTGCTGGTTTTGACAGCACAGCTACTGTGATACCAAGGACCTCCTCTGACTGTGGATACTGGCAAGCTTGCCTGGTTTTGGATTGGCTTCTCAAACACTTCCTGCTCTTGCACTTTCTGCATTCCTCCTTCATTTATTTTATTTTTCCACCTGCATTTCTTTTTATTCCCTCCTCTGAGCGCTTTGTATCTCAGTTGTCAAACAATCACAGAATCTTAGAATCACCAAGGTTGGAAAAGACCTCCAACATCATCCAGTCCAACCGTCCACCTACCACCACCTACCACCAGTATTTCCCTCTAAGCCATGTCCCTCAGTACAACATCTAAAAGTTTCTGGAACACCACCAGGGACGGTGACTCCACCACCTCCCTGGGCAGCCCATTACAGTGCCTGACCACTCTCACAGAGAACCTGTTTTTCCCAACACCCAACCTGAAACTCTCCAGGCATAACTGGAGGCCATTCCTACTCTTTCTATCACTGGTTACATGGGACAAGAGGCTGATTCCCTCCTAACCACAACCTCCCTTCAGCGGATTAGAGAGCAATAAAGTCTCCCCCGAGCCTTCCCTTCTCCAGACTGAACAATCCCAGTTCCCTCAGCCACTCCTCATAAGACTTGTCCTCCAGACCCCTCACAGCTTCATAGCCCTTCTCTGGACACACTCTGGGGCCTCACTGTCTTTCTTGTATTGATGGGCCCAAAACTGAACACAGCACTCGAGCTGCAGCCTCACCAGGGCTGAGCACAGAGGGATGATCACTTCCGTGCCCCTACTGGCAACACTATATCTGATCCAAGCCAGGATGCCATTGGCCTTCTTGGCCACCTGGGCACACTGCTGGCTCATGCTCAGTAGAGCACTGACCAATATCCCCAGGACCATTTGCTCTACACAGTCTTCCAGCCATTCTGCCCCAAGCCTGTAGCATTGCCTGGGGTTGTTGTGGCCAAAGTGCAGGACCCAGCACTTGTCCTTGTTGAACCTCATCCCTTTGGCCTCAACCTCAGCCTGTCCAGATTCCTCTGTAGGACCTTGCTACCCCCAGGCAGATCGACGCTTCCTGCCAACTTGGTGTCATCTGCAAACTTACTGAGGGTGCTCTCAGTGCCCTCATCCAGGTCATCAATAAAGATATGGAACAAGACAGGCCCCAGTACCGACCCCTGAGTTATCCTTTGCCTCTTGGCAAACTCCACGCAAAGAGCTGGGTCACCCTTGGAATCACCTGCAAACAATCAAGCTCACATTTCCCTGCCCTGTTCATGTGCTGGGGAGACTGACACTTTGTATTTGCAAAGAGGTATGTGAGTTTGGTGATTATGCATGTTATTGGTTCCTCCTAAATCTTGATGCTTTGGCGTGTGGGTGACTATGAACCAAATACATCCTTTCTTTCCCATGTACATGATGCTGGCTTAGTTTTAGACGTATGAGGCACCTCAAACTGCTTTCAAAACTAACAAAAAGAAACTTGTTTTGCTATCTGCTCAGTCCCTTGTTTAGCAGTGCTTTTGCTTTCACCTGAAAATGAGAATTGGAAATGGGGTATTGCAGCAAGTTTCCAATTTGCCAGGGCATACAGAGCAGGAGCCTCTGCTGAAATGGCATTTCTCATGGGGATGCATCTAAAATGGGGATCCATTGTTAGTGAATTCCAGCAACAGCTGCCATTGCAGAAGGGTAACACATTAAACAGCTGAACTGCCCCATTCGGTCGGCTGGACATTCCTTCTCCTAAACTTAGGTGGTTTACTTTTAAGATAAACCTCTCAGGAATCAGAACCCTATTTCAGGTATGTCTGGAGTCAGCTGGGTTGTTGAAAGAAGCCGTAGCCACAGGATGGCACCATCAGCCCAACAAGGGGACATGGGATGCACAGGACGTGTCCTGCTGCCGTGCCCTAGCTCAGAGATTTGGCAGCTGTGACACCGGCCCTGCAAGCCCTGGCCAAGGGTTTGGGGGTCTTCGTGGAAGAGAAAAGGGGTCAGACAATCTAGGACCTAAGTCCTGCCAGAAAAGGGGTACAGGGAGCAGTGTTTGTTCCTTAATGCCTCCGCTCCAATTCTTGTCACTCATTTTCCCTGCTTTTGCCCCAAATTCTCTTTCTTTCTTTTTTTTGCCTAAATTAACCAAACCATGCAGTATCCTCACAGCTGGCAGAGAGGAGGGATCCAACATCGCACAGAATTCCAAAGAACACACAGAGTGGCCATGCTGCCCCACTGGGCACTAATGCATGACCAACCTGATTATGATACAGCCAGGCACATCCAACTCGACAAGGGGCCGCCCCCAGCCCCACACCATCATGGCAGTGGATCTTCCCCACCCCAGGCACCCGCTGCTCAGCACCAACCTAACAGCAGTGTGCTATTAAGGCTGTCAAGGCTGAAAGCAGGGCACGGGGAGGTTCTGGTAAAAGAATTTGAGACCGAGTTTCAAGATTGCCAAAAAATCATCCGTTTTTTGGTACATTTGCAACTCCATTTTCAGTTGGCATAAATACATCACCTGTGTATTTTCCAATGGAATGTGTAGAGCTGCAATCAGACATTCAACTCAAAAATCTGGTCACATCTCTTTACCGGATTGTTATAAGAGAGAAATATCCCTCGATTCACAGTAACGCCTTATTCATGTCTTTGCTTTTGGCAGTATGTACATTTTGAGCAGCTATTGCCAAGGATGAAGCACAGGAAGAGAAACATTTCATCAAAAATCTCTGATGAGCACCTTGAGAACTCACTAAGAACTGATACTGCTTCTACTGAACCAGACTGATACGTGAATGTCACAAACACAAGGTCAAATATCCCTCTAGTTTCATGTTTTTGTTCTCTCTTCTTTTGACTGTTTTAATAAAAATATTAAAAATTAAAATAAGTTTTTTTTACTTACGTACATCTACTTTATTCTATATTTTACTAGGGTTGCACCAATAGTAATGCCTCCTGTTTTAGTATGTTGGCCCACAACATCAGAGGCAGATGGTGGTGGGCTGGCAGCACAGAGGCAGTCTGACAGAATGGCATCCGACATGGAAGTGTGTATGAAGCACAGAGGTGGAATTGAATTACTACATGTGAAAAAAAAAAAAGGTACTCACTAACATTCATCGACACTTGCTGAACGTTTATGGAGACCAAATGGTGGATATGAGCACAGGGAGGCAGTGGTGGTGCATTTCAGCAGTGACGACAGCGACAGTGGTCACCTCTACTTGTGCAGATTTTTATGAGCATGGCATGCAGGCTCTTGTTCATTGCTAGTGAAAATGCATACTTAGTAGCGGTGACAATCTTGAAAAACAGTGACTTTTAGCTGAAAATTTGCCCTAACAAATAGCATTATTGTGCACTTTGTATCAGTTGTTGTTTCCATGGAAATAGACAGGAAGCATTACCTTCAGAGCGACTTTTGTGTATGAGGCCCAAGACAATTCCTCTTCACTCAACGTGGCCCAAGCAAGCCAAAGTTTTGACACCTGTGCGTGTAAAGCAAAGTATCTTGAAACAAGCACACATCCCATGTGCAACACTTCAACTTGCACAACTGCACATTTCTTGCCTTGATTTTCTGCTTTTCATCTCCTCTGAAATTTTTTGGGCTCATCCTTTCCTCAAAGCTTCAGGAGCAAACGCAGCAGTTGTGCTGTTATTAAGTATTATCCCTTGCTATCTTTATGTACTTTGGCTCCAGCATTAAGGGCTGTGTTATACACTAAGAGGAAAACTCATCTGCTAGGGAACACAGCTCTTCCAGGGAAATGTATTGAGTTGCGATGCCAGCACCCTCTGCAGTGATTGGTCCAAGAATGGAAACTGTTTTCTACTTTTTTTTTTTTTTTTTTTCAATGTTTGGCATAGCTCCATCCCATCCTACACACAACAGAAATTACCCTGGGGCTCCCGGCTGAATGCTGCAAGCACTGAGCTGTGCAGTGGGCTTGTGGAATGGCTGAGATGCTCCCCTGCATGCTGAGCAGTCATGAGTAATTATACTTAATTTTGCTTGGATTTTTATGAAAATATATATATGTGCCTAAATGTCCCCACCACAGATGAACAAGACCCCCAGGCCCTATTACACTTCTCCCTCAGGCTTTCCAGTGTTTTTGAGTCTCTTTCCTCTCCATCTTCCAGCATCCTGACCCCATGGAGAAGCGCAGAGCCCTCAAGCAGATCCTCCTCATCTCATCCCAATCCTGCAGCATGGGAATTGAGGTCACCAACAAAACAGGTGTGACCCTCTGCAGTCCCAGGTCTGTATGGCAGCCATCAGCCCTTACCTCGAGGAGGTCCCTGAAGCATGGGCATGAATTTGAGAGCAGAAAAATAAGGTGTGCATGGAGTGCTGGCAGGTGGAGAGGGTCCATAAAAGCTTCAGTGAGTGCAAGGAAGCAGAATGGAGGTAGAGGAATCCATGGCCTGGGCTGGTGCCAACAGGAAGCAATGCAGCCTTGTTGTGAACATCTTGCCAAAAAAAAAAAAGAAGAAAAGAAAGGGGGAAAAAGGGAAAGAAAGGGAAGACAGAGCTGGACAAATGCCCTGGTTGTTCAAGTCTTGTTTACACAAGAAGAAGGAGACTGCATAAGCTCCCACCACGCTTTTTGCGGCAGTGTCTGGGATCACAGAATTACGGAAGGTTTAAGGCTGGAAGGGGCCTGGAGGTATTTTGTCTAGTACATAGGGGAATGGATTTAGGGTAAAAGAAGGGAGAATTTGGTCAGATGTTAGGAGGAAGTTCGTTACTGATGAGGCACAGGATCAGGCTTCCCAGAGAAGTTGTGGATGCCCCAACCTCGGAGGTGCAGCTTCACCTCAAGCACTGTTTGTACTGTTTTGGGCTCCATGACACAAGGATATAAAACTATTAGAGAGTGCCCAAAGGTGTGCTATGAAATTGGGGAAGGGTCTGGAGGGAAAGAAGTACAAGGAGCTGCTGAGATCTCTTGGTTTGCTTGGCTCAAAGAAGGGGAGACTGACAGAGACCTCATGACAGCCTTCAGCCACCTCATGGCAGCCTACAACTTCCAACGTGGTACTTGGAGGCTTTCTAACCACCTTCAGATGCCTACATTCAACCTGCTGACTCAGTACACTGTAGGGATAGGAAGAAATCCCTTTTGTGGTGCCTTACTCTTCCTCTGGGGGTCATCCAGGTCCCACACAGTCTCAGTGCAGCCCAAATTACAAAACCACACATTCAGCCATGTTAAGCGAAGTTGGATCAGGAATGATATAAGAACAATGTGTCCAGAGAAGGGAAACAAAGTCAGTGAAAGGGCTGGAAGGCATGACATAGCAGCTGCTGAGGTTTCTTGGTTTGTTCAGCCTAGAGAAGAGAGACCGAGGGGTGGCCTCATGGCGGCCTACAGCTTCCTCACTATGTCAAATAGCTTCCTCATGGTGGCACAGAGCTCCCTCATGGGGGCCTACCTCTTCCTCATGGCTGTCTACAGCTCCTTACAGGCAGCAAAAGCACAGGCATTGACCTATGCTCTCTGGTGACAGTGACAGGACTCAAGGGAACTGCATGGAGCTGTACCAGGGGAGGGTCAGGCAGGTGTTAGGAAAAGGTTCTTCACCAGAGGACAGTAGGCATGGAACAGGCTGCTCAGGGCAGTGGTCATGACACCAAGCTGCTGGAGCTCAAGGAGCATTTGGACAGATATAGGGTTTGGATTTCGGGCAGTCCTGTGAGAAGCCAGGAGCTGGAATGAATGGTCTTCTGGGTCCCACAGAATCATAGAAAATTGCAGCTAAGGATATTCTATGATTCTATGAAAACTGCTGATGTAGACTTGGTTAGGGACAGGAGTGCCTCACCTAGGGCAAGGCCACTCAGCTCCTCCTGTATCATCATTCCCTTGTCCTGAAAAGTTTTAAGAGGAGCTTTCCAGTGAAGCCTCATGAATGGGGAAATGGAAACCTTCCAGTTTGTGACGCTACGGCATCTTTCTGCTCTTGCCACAGCTATTTACACCAAAGTGGTGAAATCTTCACAACCCCATCACCATCCATCAGCCGCCCCGCGTCCAGGGTTGATGTGCATCTTTGTGAAACGGCATCTGAGTGCTTGGGGTGTATCTGGAGCCCTGCTGTTTGAGTCCAAAGCCTTCTCCTTCACACTGATGTTCTACAACTCAAGAAACAACACCGTCTTCACCCAACAGTTCGTGCTGGAGGTCTTCCACAAAACAACCATCTCTGGGAGCCTGCACAGCCTCTACTGGTCCATGTGCAGTGACTGACTCCAGTCCCAAACCTACACAAAGGAAAAGCTGGGCAAAAAAACCTCCTCCATTGTCAAGTCTGTAGGAATTTATTGCAAGTCTGCAACCAAATGAAACAAGCAGTCTGAGAAGTGAATCACCTCCAGCTCTCACAATGAAATTTTGCAAAATCCATCTTCCAAAGGTGATGAATGAAAAAATGTTGAAGAGAAAGGAAAAGAAAGCAGCGCATTTCTCTGACAGCTAACATTCATGCTTTCGGGGTTGATAAAAATCAAAGGGAATCACAGAATTGTAGGGGTTAGAAGGGACCTCCAGAAATCATCGAGTCCAAGATCCCTGCTAAAACACGTACCCAACAGTAGGTCATACAGGTAGGCATCCAGATGAGTTTTGTTTATCCTCAGAGAAGGAGACTCCACAACCTCTCTGGGCAGCCTGTTAGAGCGCTCTGTCACTCTGACAGTAAAGAAGTTCTTCCTTGTGTTAGTAAGGAACTTCCCGCATTCCATTTTCCGCCCCTTGCCCTTTGTTCCATTGCTGCTTGCCACCAAAAAGAGTCTGCCCCCATTGACTTGACTCCCATATGTTAGATATTTATAAACAGTGATGAGATCCCCTCTCAGACTTCTCCAGACCAAAGAGTCCCAGGTTACTCAGCTGTTCCTTGCATGGGAGATGCTCCAGGTTCTTAATCATCCTTGTGACCCTCTAATGGACTCTTTCTAAGAGATCTCTGTCTTTTTTGAACTGAGGAGCTCAGAACTGGACACAGTATTCCAGCAACAGGCTCAGAAGCACAGAGTAGAGGGGAAGGAGAATTTCCCTTGCCCTGCTGGCCACGCTCTCCCTAACGCACCCCACAATACCATTGGACTCCTTTCCAACAAGGGCACACTGCTGGCTCATGGCCAACCCAGGTCTTTCTCTGCAGAGCTCCTCTCCAGGAGGTCAGTCCATAACCCATGGGTGTCCAACCTTTTGGCTTGCCTGGCCCACACTGAGTGAAGAATTGCCTTGGGTCAGAAGCACAAAGGTCACTCCAAAAGTAATGTCTCCTATTTATTTCCATGGAAACTACTACAGATACAATGAGCACAGTAACCCTGATTGATAGAGCAAATTCTCAGCTACTAAACATTATTTTTCAGCAGAGTCACCACCATTAGCTATGCATTTTCACCAGTGATGAACAAGAGCCTGCATACCATGCTTGTCAAAACCTGCACAAGCAGAGGTGACACACTGTATTTGTCATCACTGCTGAAAAGTACCAGCCACTGACTTGCTGTGCTCACATCCACTGTCTGGTCTCCATAAACATTCAGCAAGCATCAGTGAATGTCAGTGGGTGCCTTTTTTTCCACATGGAGGAATTCAGTGATGCGCCTTTGCTTCATATGCAGCTCTTTGTCAGATGCCATTCTGACAGACTGATCCTCTGCTGCCATCTGTCACACAGCAACAACATGTACCAGGATACTGGTGGGAAGGTTCAGCCTCTACTGCCATCCCACTAACATCCACCTTTGACTTCGCGGGCCAACATACTAAACCAGGAGGCATTAACTTTGGAGCAGCACTCATAAAATATAGAATATAGTTAAAAGCCTTGCTGAAGTCAAGGTACACAACATCCACTACTCTCCCCTCATCTACCCAGCCAGTGATGGCATCATAGAAGGCTACCAGGTTGGGGAAGCATGATTTCCCCTTGGTGCTGCTGACTGCCCTATAGTTTCCCGGATCCTCCTTCTTGCCCTTTCTGAAGACTGAAGTGACATTGCCTTTCCTCCAGTTCTCAGACACCTCTCCCATTCTCCAAGACCTGCCAAAGATGATAGAGAGCAGTTCAGCAATCACCTCTGCCAGCTCCCTCAGTGCACGTGGGTGCATCCCATCATGGCCCATGGATTTGTGCGTGCTGATTTTAGCTGGATGCTCCCTGACTGAATCCACCCTGATCAAGGGGAAGTCTTCCATTCTCCAGACTATTTCTTACCTCCAGCATCAGGGATTTCCTACAAGCAGTCTTAGCAGAAAAGACTGAAGCAAAGAAGGCATTCACCACCTCCACCTCCTCAGCGTGCCCTGCTCCCCAGGCACGCACTTCATTCAGCAGCAGAAGCAAGAAGGCAGTGGGAAAGATACTCTAGCAGTTTCCATTCCATTAAATAAAACTGCTTAGCATGACGGAGAGAGAATAATGTCTTGGTTTCAATACTAAATTCACACTTACAATGGGCACACTGTACCTTTCCCCCCCTTAAAACGCGCGCCGTGAAACTACGACACTGCCCACCCCGCTGCACGTCCTGCGCATGCCCAACCTCCCCCTCCCGTCAGAGTCCTTTATGCGCATGCGCTGCCCTACGTCCAGCGCAAGTTGTGCGCATGCGCCCTACGCATCGCGTCTCCCGTTACGTTTCGATCCTCCGCCACCGGAAGTGGCGTCCCGCTCGGCGCAGCGCGCGGCCGGAAGTGGGCACGGGGGAGGAGGCGCCGTGCAGCGGCGCCGGGCGGATGTGAGGGGGGGGCGGCGGCGGGGCCCGGCGGGGGTGGCCCCGGGTGAGTCCTGGGGGAGCGGTTTTAAACTATAAAATTTATCCTGGGAGGGCATGGGTGTAATGTCGGGGCGGGGGCAGTGAGGTGAAAGGGGCAGTGTTGATATTAGGTACAAACCGGGCGGGTCTGATTGTAACGGGGGGAGGGGGTGAGATGGGGGCCCGTGCTGGTACTGCGGGGTTGGGACCTACAGGGACGGTCTGGCTGTAATGGGATGGGGATGGCGATGAGGTGAGGGCCCGTGTTGATGCTGGGGGGAGTGGGACGCACAGGGACGGTATGATTGTAATGAGATGGAGGTGGGGATGGCAACGAGGTGAGGGCCCGTGTTGATACTGGGGGTTGTCACATCTCCATCAAATCGGGGTGTGTGAGATTTGAAAATCACTCCTGCCTAAATGAAACGACAGCAAGCAATCAGTTAAATGTTTATTTGTATCCCACTACGCACAAGATGCATACTATGCTTTGCACAAGATGCAGAGTATGTATGTACGTATATGAGTTTTTATTCATTGCTGTTAAAGGTGTACTCTGTACCTTCCAAAAATAGATGCTTACTTATATTAACTTCATGTAAAGGTAAAAAATTCAACTCTTCTGCTGCACAGAAGAACCGAATGAAATCCACTAGTTGCAAATCACATCAACCCTGAGCATCAATCACAGGAAGCAGTGATAGGGCAAGAAGTAATGGCCTTAAGTTGTCCCAAAGGAGGCTCAGGTTGGATATTAGGAGAAAGTTATTCTTCGAAAGAGTGGTTAGGCATTAGAACAGGCTGCACGGGGAGATGTTGCCATCACCATCTCTGATGTTCAAGGAAAGTGTATGTATGGCACTTAAGGACATGTATAGTGGGCATGTTGGTGATGGGTCGATGGTTGAACTTGATGATCGTACAAGTCTGTTACAGCCTTAATGATTCTATAAAAATCCTTGGCCAGAGTAATAGGATTTGGACCAAGGTCTCTTGATTCTGAGTACCAAACTTGAATCTCTTGATTATATGCAGCATCATTCTGTGTGGCATTTTATGATAGAAGTGAATGCTCACTCACAATTCCACTGACTGATACAAATACTGACCTGCCAGCAGGACTCCTGCAAGGGAAGCTGAAATAGAAGAAATACAAGATGTTAGTCTGAGTCTAATTGTCTCACAAAGCCTGGGGATTCAGGAAAGCAAGACACAAGGCAAGAGATGACACTCTGAGAGCACTGCTACAGCTCATCTTTGTTCTCAGCCTCCCAAACCCTGCTGCCAGTGGGTTTTCCCTGCCTCAATGCATGCGACTTCTGAGATCAGGAGATTAGATAAGGGAAGAAAAAGTGAGTATATATACATATATATGTGTGTGCGTATGCACTGGAAAAAATACAATTATTTAGGCAAGTAATGAGGAAATATCATAACAGCACAGTTGGGATTCCCCTCATCCCTACTCCATTGTCCAGTGACAGTGAGTCATTGTCCAGGCTGATTAAATTATCTAGGCTTCTGCAATAAGCAGTAGAACGATGCGTACCTACCCCTCCCATCCCACGGCTGGTGAAATGCAGCATGGACAGCTCTGGACCTGATCATGGGGTTGTGCAAAGAAGTGCCTTTGGGATGGAAACCTGTGCTAAGTGGCTACTGCTTCATCTGGGGATTTGTTAGATGCTGAAGCAAACCCTGGAAGGAGGAGCTTGCCAGGATCTATTTGTCCAGGGAAGTCAGGAGAAGGGAACTTTGGACGCAGTGTGGAAGGTCAGAACCAAAGAAGGGCTCAGTGCAAACAGTGATTTCTGCTCCAAAATGTGGCAGTCTGGCAAGGTCCCAAGCAATGACTAAAAGCCTCAGGCAAGGGCAGCATTGCTGACACCACAAGCGACACTGGCATTATTGCTCATTTTTTCCACTTGGCTTTCTTTTTGATATTACCAAGATTTCTGGTTCTGCTCCCATCCCTGACACATAGAAACCTACGAATGCTGTGAATCCATGGATTAGAAACAAGGGCAGGAAACCCCAGCATGTGCAGTTTTCTCCTACAGGTTGGGATTCAGTTTCTGAATGAGGCACTTAAGGTGTCTGGAAGGGGCAGCACCCAGCTGTCCATCTGTGGATGTCCGAGATTCCAGAGAGGGGATCTGAGCATCCACACTGAGCTGTCAGATATGGATGATGAATTGCAGGCATCTAACCTAGAGAAGGAGGATTCAGCTCACTGTAGGCACCACCAGTTGCATTTCACTTCCTTGCAAGGTCACATTTGCTTCATGCTATAGAAAAAAGCAATAATGGAAGAGGAGGACCACTGGCAAAGGTATGCCAAGCCAAAAGCAAAGAGAAAAGAATCCCACTTACCCCAAAGACATGGCAGGAGAATGAACCTCATGTTGGTCACAGAGAGCACTGCAGGGAGGAAGCAGGAAATGCACCCAAGGGATGGGGTATTTGAGAAGTCCCTGCGGCCCTGGCTCCTCCCCTCCATCCCCAAACCTCCCTCCATGCCCCCTGGCTCAGCAACTAGCAGAAGCCAAACCTCTGCCAGGAATCTTGTGCCATTGGCATCATGTAGGCTGTAGGATTGTGAAATTGGACTGTTTCAGGAATCCGATGAGCAAACAAGTCCTCTCAGCTGAGCTGGTTCTGGACCATCAATGGCAGGAATGGGGACACACAGGGATTTCGTGGGTGGAATAGAGTACTAATTCCTAGGCATTGCTAGAAAAAGGAATTTGGTTCCTCAGCACTATGCAAAGAAACCTGTTTCCTGGTGGTGAATGCAGAAGTCAATTTTCCTGATCTTGGAGATGCCACGTAGGCGAGCAGCATGCTCCCACAGCATCACACAGAATCATAGGGGTTGTGAGGGACCCCTAAAGATCATCTAGTTCAGCCTTCTCGCTAATGCAGCTGCCATGAAGTATGTCATACATGAAAGCATAATACAGATTTTGAATATCACTAGGGAAGGTGACTCCACCACCTCTCTGGGGAACTTATTCCAGTGCTCTATCACCCTCAAAGTAAAGAATCTTTTCTTCATGTTCATATGGAACTTCCTGGATTCCAGTTTGTGGCTGTTGCCCCTGGCCATGTCGCTGGGCACCACTGCATGGTGTCTGCCCTTATCCACTTAATAACTTCCCTTTAGATATTTATAAGCCTTGATAAGATCCCCCCCTCAGTCTTCTCTTCTCCAGACTGAACAGTCCCAGGTCTCTGCCTTTCCTAGTAAGTGGGGTGCTCCAGGCCCTGATCATCTCTACTGGACTCTCCACAGTAGCTCTCTGTCAGCCTTGACCTGAGAAGCCCAGAATCACAGAACTGTAGGGGCTGGACGGGAGACCTCTAGAGATCATCTCCAACCCCACGCCAGAGCAGGCTCTCTAGACCAGGTTGAACAGGTAAGCGTCCAGGCAGGGACGTGTCCAGAACTGGACACAGTGCTCTGGATGTGATCCCACCAGGGCAGAGTAGAAGGAGAGGAGAACCCCCTTTCCCTTCTTGCCAAGGTGTATCTAATGCACCCCAGGATGCCATTGTTCTTCTTGGCTGCAAGGGCGCACTGCTGGCTCATGGCCACCAGGACACCCAGGTCTTTCTCTGCTGAGCTCCTTTCCAGCAGGTCAACCCCTGACCTGTGCCTGTGTGCCATTATTCCTGCCTAGGTGTAGGACTCCACACTTGCCCTTATCGAACCTCATAATGTTCCTGTCTGTCCAGCTCTTCAGCCTGTCCAGGTGTCACTGAATGGCAGCACAGCTTTTCTGGTGTGTCAGCACTCCTCCCAAGAAGGGAAAGGAGAGCTGTTTCTGGGGTGGGAGGCAACAAGCATTTGTGGAAGGCAGGAGGAGGACAGATGAAACTGTCGGAGGAGAGATACCTCTCTATTTCATCCATCATTTCCCATACTGAGCATGTCCAATCAAGACTTAGGGTCTAACACAGATTATTATTATTATTGTGATTTGTTGCAGCGTGCTTTGAACCCATTAGCACAGCGTGGGTGCTTTGTCCCAGCAAAGCAAAGTGCTGGACTCTTCATCTCAGTATTGACACTGAGTGTCTCCAAGTTGGTCAGCAAAGTCAAGCTGTTTTTGTGGGCAGGCAAGATGACAACGTGTACTAATGTCAGCTAGGATAGAGTTAACTTTCTTCATAGTGGCTATATTGTGCTGTGCTGTGGTTTTAGGATGAGAATAATGTTGGTCACACATCAATGTTTTAGGTGTCATTGAGCAGTGCTTACACTATGCCAAGTACTTATCAGCTTCTCAGCAAGGAGCTGGGGGTGCACAGGGCACAAGGACGGGACAGAAACAAGACAACTGATCCAAATTGGCCAAAGGGATATCTCGTATCATACAGTGTCACAATGAACAAGTAAATGGGGGGGGGGGGTAGTTGGCTGGTGGGTGACCACTGCTTGCGGACAGGCTGATCATTGTTGGAGCAGAAACAAGGTGAAGCTGATGGTGATCTGACCACGACACAGAGCATGAGACAGACTCACAAGAGCAGGACAGAAATGTCACTTATCTACAAAGATATTTGGGGGGGATTAAGGTGAGAAGCAGCACAGAAATGGTTAAAGGCTTGGAGGGAATGTTGCAGAGGGGCCAAGAGGCTCAGAGGGAAGGTTACATGAGGAATTTGTGACAGCAGCTAAACCTCTTCTGGAGGAGGGTGCTGGCTACACAAGGGAACCTCAATATATATTATATCCCTACCACCAGAACAAGAAAGGTTTTATGGACTAGCGGCAATATCATCGTGAGAGGATGAATTGTCATGGGAACTTTGTGACCTTTCAGGCAGAGGAGGCTGATGTGAGATGTTGCAGAGATTCAAGCTGACTTCCAGCATCCACTTGTGTCCTCCAAATACTCCCTCCATCCCAGAGGGAATATACCTGGAAACTTAATTTGTGGCAGGCAGTAACAGCAGTAACAGCCAGCAGAGTGAGATGGACTTCTGAAGTGAATCAGACAAAAGCTGGGCTGACTTGCCCTGTGCAAGCTTCATTAGCTGAAGGGGACCGTCACGCTCCTGATTTGGGCACATCAGCTTGGTGCTTACAATTCAGTGAGATAGATCTGAGTGTCAGTGATTGGCTTCTGTGCTCCATGCTCTTTGGTCTTCAGAGACGACTTTTGTTTGGATCGAATGAATGTCATACACATGTTGGCTGGCAGTGTCATCTGTGTTCTCCGCTCTGGAACATCTATGATGTTTAGATCCCACCTGGAAAGAAATGCATGCAATCCAGATCTGTAAAAGTAGCTTGCTTTACCCTGCAAGGACACTTAAAGTCAGTAGTATGAATGTAATCACATCATAGAATCACTGAGTCCCAGAATGGTTTGGGTTGGAAGGAACATTAAGATCATAGAATCAAAGAGTCATAAAATCATAGAATGGCTTGGGTTGGGAAGGTAGATGTGGCACTCAGGGACATGAGTTAGTGGGCAAGGTGGTGTTGGATTGACAGTTGGACTAGGTGATCTTAGAGCTCTTTTCCAACCTCAGTGATTCCATGATTCTAAATAAAATTGATAGTAGAAAGCACTACCACCTCAAATTGAAATGAAAAGTAGCTAACCATTCATACCGGTAAATGCTATCAGTAGACTCAGAGGTAAGGTGACCCTGTGTCCCTGGTCCACAAAAGGAATCTGCACTACAGCAAAGGCACGCGAGTCTTGTGGAGGAACTGCTTAGCACTCATTTCTGCAGAAATGAAATAGTTATCTTGTGCTTGTGTGCACATCAGCTCCTTGCACACCAAACTGCAGAACTCAGGCTTTGGGACAACACCAGTGACATTATTAGTGACTGGGATGGCAGCATGAGCACAGCTTTTCTATTTTCATGCTGCAGGATGCTGTAAAAGATAATAGAGAATCACTTTGGTGGAGAATTCCGAACAGGTTATCCCATAAAAAGAAGGATAAATTCATTATACCTTAATTTTATGTTTAGCACCACTGCTGTTCAGGTAAGTGGACTACAAGATTTAGTTAAAAATTGCAAGCATAGCATAAGTAGATGGTGATTTGACCATCACAGTTTGGTGTAACTGTGGTGTCTGATATTCTCTTTTCTGTAGGTGAAGCTAAACTCAGTTTTTAAAATAAACCATTTTCTATTTCTACCACCCCATTTGATTAGGGGTGGTATGGGGTTTAAAGTAGTGATTGAATTCCTTGTATTGCTCTTCCTCTCACAAGGAATGTGAGCCATTATCATTTTAGCTAACATCAGTAGTTAGGCGTGAGAACCAAATAGTCCTTGCCTGCTGGTTTTCTGACACTTAGTCCCTTATGCAAGCCAAAGACTACTTCCACTCTTGTGAGGGTGTATAAAAATCTCCCAGATCGTTTAAATAGTTCAGTATAACCAATTTACCATGTAAACCATAAAGTTTTCCCTTCGTTGATACGTGCTTACGCAGAATTGTCTGCTCACCATTTCAGTCTGCACTGGGGCTGTTGGAGCGTGTGTGTGGGGAGCTGTTGGGGGCTGAGTCTCAATAGGTCACAGCGAGAGAGCTGCTTTACTGCATATGAAACCCTGACCCAGAATCAGGACATCTGCCAGCGATTTAGCACCAGATTCCCCACGAACATGAGGTATGTGGCATTCAGAGTGTTCTTCAATTACCAGCTTACGTTTATGCAATTCCTGTTAGATAGGCATATGATTTTCTAACGGTTTTTGTGCAACTCCTTGAGAGGGAGCAGTCAGTCCTCTTTAGGATTGCCTCTAGTAAATTAAAAGATCTTCCAGATGGCACGGGCTGTCCCTGATATATTTTCTCAACTTGCTTAACTGCTCAGACTAAAGACAAGAGTCTCTTTTCTCTTCAGAATGTCACTATTCTGTTTCTTTAAATTTTGCTAAGTTAGACGGTAGGTAGCCACAGTACTGCTGCTGCTTCCTCCACTTTTTTAGGGGAAGTTCCTTATAGTTTTATTTTACATTGGTGCAATTTCATATATTTAGGGAGTTAAACTGTAAAAGTTGAGCGTGTGCAGTGTAAACAATTGTGGGTGAGAGAGGTGATTTATTGTTTTCCAAATCCACTATAACTTCAGAAGTTCCACCTCATGCCCCAGCAGAAATTGGATATTGTGGCACATTATTAATTTTGGGGGATCAGATGTTTGAACTGAAAGACCAGATGCCAGGGTCATCTGTTTAAAACATCGATGTCTCTGCCTGTTGTACCACATGTTTTTCCTGTTGAGCTGCCACTATTGCAGGTCCCAATACTGCACAAACTATGGCTTTCCCTTTTCCCTTCCCTCAGGCTAAATTAAAGTGAAATGACTCTAAATAATTAATTAAATGTTTATTTGTATCGCCCTACGATACTTAGCACAAGACAGAGTGTGTAGGTATTCATTTATCTATACCTTATTGGTGGCAAGCTGTGATGATACGTCTTGCGTTACATTCTAATGCAAGATGAAGAGAGAGAGAACGATGAGGAGAGGAAAAGAAAGACTAGATAGGCAGGGAAGGAAGATTTGGATCACTGCCCTTGGTTCCAGCGTAGTCTCTGGTCTGGTAATATTCGAGTAGCAGGTGCACACCTGGATGTTGAGTCGTAATCCTTTTTGTTTATTGCAAAATGGGAGTGTTTCATATGTGTATCCGTAATTGGTATGTGAGATGGGAGCAGGTGGGGTTCAGGGGGAAGGGTAGCATCATTCCCCCCATTTGGGTAGGGGGACATGGAAACCCTGTCCCTTGTCATGTTGGTCACTTCCGCACCTCTTGCAACAAGGGAACTTGCCTAAACCTGTGGGTAGGGCTGTCCATCCTCCTGCTCCCTCTTTGACAAGCATTTTTGGTTCCCTAATTCAGGCTGCAAATTCAGCAGACGATTTCTGTTCCTTCTTCACTGCTAAGCAATGTGTCAGTAGTTGAGACACTGAAACAGTTCTGGAGATTTTCTGCAGAACTTTACATAAACTGCAAACTAAGCACACCATTTCCGTTCCTTTTTCCTTGCTAAGCATTGTACCAACGGTTGGGACATTTAAATACTTTTAGAGATTTTCCACAGGACTTTACAGGGGAGACTGGGAAGTACTGGGAGGGTCTGGTTGTAATGGGGATGGGAATGAGGTGAGGGCCCGTGCTGAGTGGGATTGGAACATACTGGGACGGGTTGCTTATTGTAGCAAGGAGTATAGAGCAGGTCAGGGAGGGCACATATTGATACTGAGAGAGGGGACATCTACGTACTGGGAGGGTTTGGAAGTAGTAGAAGCAGGGAGGGGAATGAGATAAAGGTCCATGTTGATACTGGGGCAGGACTGAGACTTATAGGGAAGGTCTAGTTGTAATGGGATGGGGAAGGGCAGTGAGGTGGGTGGGTGTGAGTGATCCTGGGATTGATTGGGGTGTATTGGTTGTAAAGTGGGGAGGAGAAGAACGGGTCAGGGAGAGACTGCATTGATGCTGGGGTGGGACTGAGACGTGCTGGCTTGTGGTGTTTCTTTAGGAGGACTGTGATATGCACAGAAGATCCCTGTTGGTATTGAAGGAAACTGGAACACACTGGGAGAGTTTGGACTGAAATGATCCAAGTGCATCAAGGAGGAAATTTTTTTTTTAAAAATGCAACAAAAAACAGCTGTTCCTTCCAAATTTTAGTTGGAGCTATTTCATGTTAAATATTTCATCCATCACTGCTTTGTGTTGCTTTGCACTTACAGCACTTACGAGCAGCACTCACAAAATATAGAATATAGTTATATGTGTAAGGTATATAAGTAACAAAACTTACTTTAATTTTTAATATTTTTATTAGAACAGTAAAAAAAGAGCAACAAAAACATGAAACCAGTGGGATGTTTGACCGTGTGTTTATGACACTCACGTATCGGTCTGGCTCAGTGGCAGTGGTTGCATTTCTCAGTGAGTTCTCACGGTGCTCATCAGAGATTTTTGATGAAATGTTTCTCTTCCTGCGCTTCATCCTTGACAATAGCTGCTCACAAATGTGCATGCTGCCAAAAGCGATGGCATGAATAAGGCGTGACTGTGAAGCGAGGGATATTTTTCTCTTATAACAGTCTGGTTGTGAGACGTGATTAGATTTTTGAGTTGAATGTCTGATTGCAACTCTATACATTCCATTTGAGAAATGTATTTATGTTGACTGAATATGATATATTGCAAATATACAAAAAATATATAATATACATATTATATGTAATACATATGATATATACAATATATCATATATATTTATATAACATATATATAAAATATACCTCCCTGTGTCATGATTTCATCTCAGCATTAATAGTTTGGTTGGTGCCAAGCAGTGGGTGCATGACCAGGGCCGAGCTGGGCCACTCAGTGGGAAAGAGCCATCACCATGATGTCACTGGGCAATGTGAGTTGTCCTGGGACACATTCGACCCATGGGTCGTGCCTGCAGTAGCCCAAGCCCTTGCTCCATGGGTTATCTGACCCACCCTCATGATTCTCTCTGTTACTTCACCACCTCTTCTATAGAAAACCAGCTTTGCACCATCTTCTCCAAAGTGCTTTTCACCAGGATTTTGCTTGCTGCCTGCACTGGGAACACCCCTCCCACTGCATTTTGATGCTTTTCCCCACCTGTGTTCACCTGACTCTTCCCAGAGCTTCTTTGCTTTAGCAGGTCTGCTTCAACAAACCCTTGCTATTTTTCACCTTGCCCTTGGTGCTTTCTGTTTTATCCCTTTAGAGGCAATAAAACCACAGCCACTGTGGCAATCTACATGCCCCAAACAAAAGTGTGAGACCTATTGCTCTGTGTGGCTCCATAAATTTCCCACTGTGTACATCCACGTGTGCCACCAAGAGTGAACAGCCCCAGAACTGTGTGTTTTAAGCCAAACAGTGGCAGTGCATCCATGGTGGCCTGGGATAAATTAGCATTTCACTTGGGTCCTTTCCCCATTAATGTCACACTTCATGTCCCTTCTTTTTTGGGGAAGAAATCTAAAATGCCTTGGTGGTGTTATCCGATGGGAAGATGCCATCTCAGCAGGTGACTTTGGCTAGATTCAAATTTCTTCTGGTTTTATCCTGCACTGACTTCCTTTGCTTCTAATCTGATTTACTCGAACTCACATCCTCTTTACCCTTTTCTGTTCATAGTATGTTTAACAAGTACCTTCTTCTCCCATCCCCTTCCCTCTTTTCTCTTCATCATATAATTAACAATTACCTTTTGTCCGCTTTTCAACTTGCTACCTTCATAAACTAACCCGGATTTCCTTCCCTTTGTCTTTTAGGATTTCCAGTCTCATTTATTCCTCACTTCCTCCCTAGTTCCCCATTTTATGGCACTCCTGTTTGCAGATGTGTATGAGGAACAAAATTTTATGCTGGTCATTCTTTCTCTGCGTCAGTGAGGCCAAATCTTGCATTGAAACTCATTCAGTTCTGTTGTAGATCTTTTTTTTGTTTTTCGTAACTTGAGCTCCAGCAGGGGTGGGAGGAGCAGACAATAAGCACTGTTTCCTGGAACACCTTTTATTCCTTTAAGCTCTTACTATTAGTGGAACCACTCCGTTATTAATAACATTGTGTTTGCTCACAGCTCAGCCTGCCTGAAGTTCCGTCTTTGTGCCCAGAGTTTATCAGTTCTTGCAGATTCAACACCACGAGCAGTCTCTGGACGTCGATCCCTGTGATTGCTCCTGAAATCCTCTCCACTGCTTCTTCCTATTGTGATATCTCATGACTTCAAAGGTGAAACTGGGTCTTTCAAACTTGGCTATTTGCAAAGTGCTTCTCACTTTAGATAGTTGCACATCAGGCACTTGCAGGGTGTGATTTCGTATGTTGTTACAGCTGTACAAGGCGATGGATCATGTTTCAGCCTTGTTTTCTTCCCTTGCTTATCAGTCCGGTCTAAACTGATCTCCATATGGCATCTGGGTTGGGACAGCAAAGCCAGTCTGCGTGTCTATGACTGCATCCCCAGGCTTTCCTCCTGACAGAGCCTTTGGGACAGTGACTTTGAGCCCAAAAGCTGGCAGCCTCGTTGGCCATTGCAGAGGCTGAAGGTCACTTTGTCCTTACTGGAGACACTGGCTGTCTGAATGAGCCACACACTGGTGTCACAAACCCCATTCTGCCTGAGTTCCTTTAACAGGAGGTAGTGGAGAGTTTGGATGGGACCCAGAGAAACATGGGCCAAAAAGAGATGTACAAAGAAAGAAAACAGTCTGAAAACTGCCCAGTAAGCTTGTGGAAAGGGACAAGCTATGCTGTTGAATCCACAGAAGCTGATAAACTCGGGGTTGACTTTGTCCAAGGGTATCAGCACATGCTGGCATCCTCTGAATGCATCCAGAACAGTGGCTTCTTATGGCAGACAGCCTGCAGGTTGTGCAGACACCCAGTGAGACCATGCTCAGACTGAAGAGCTTTGCAAGCCCTGCCTGGAAGCTGCTGTTAGCTAGTACAACCCCCAGCTTCTGGGTATAGTAGTGGGGCTCTCAACCACTGCTCCAGTCAGGTAGTTATGGGTAAACTTGCAGGTGGTCTATGGGGGTGAATAACCACCAGCAGTTTGATTCAGTGTCTAATAATAGGTTAATGAGTAAAAAGGTTTCTGAGAAGTATTTTTGATTGTTCACCACTAGCACCGCCCTGCCAACTTGGAATTGCTACAGGTTTTGCAGACTCTGTACTCCCTGCACATGGGCTCAGCTCTGACCTGCCGCCCTCCACACTGTCTTCGTAGCCCTTGTTTTGTAGTTCTGCTCCCCAGTGGCTCACTTCTCCCTTTCCTTATTTTTGCAGAAATTCCTGTCTGGGTTGGCTTCCGGCATCTGGAGCCATGGAAGAGCAGCCAGCTTCTCCAGCTTCTGATTCTCCCTTTTCTCTGCGGCGTGTCTGCATTTCTGAAGATGAACCTGAAGATGAAGAGCAGGAGGAGACTCTGGAGGAGGATACAACCCAAGTACAGATGGAGAAAGGCTCCCTGAAGCAACGCAGGATTGGTTCTCCTCGATGTTCAGCACGGTGCCGGCAAGGGCATGGTTCCCTCACCCCACAGGGCATGGAAAGCCCTGGCCAAAAGGTGGGAGAGAAACCTGAGGAGCTGCAGCCGTGCAGGAAGCACCGGCTGAACCTGAAGCCCAAAACAAGCCTGGACCCAACATCTCCGGGAGAAGGTGAAAGAGCTGAAGAGCCAGGGCCCTCACGGGGAAAGAGGCTGCGCTTGATCTGGGGCCAGTCCAGTGACTTCCGATGGAAGAAAACCCTTGGGGAGAACGGGTTGGAGGAAACTCCCTTGGTGCCGCCGAGCAGCGAAGAGGAGGAGGAGGAGGAGGGAAAAGCTTCTCGGTCTTGCTCCCCTGAGCCACCTCTTCACGGGGATGCTCGTCCCAAACCAGATTTTGTGCAACTGATTGATGAGCACGGCATTTACTCCACGGCCAAGCTGGTGCTGGGCAGCGCGGCAGGAGAGCTGGAGGAGGCAGCAGTGGTGCTGCCCCCGCACCTGAAGCGTGGAGCGAGCGGGGCCGCTGAGTTCGAGATCCGTGAGGTGATTGTGGACGAGAAGCCCTTCCAGTGCGGTGTGTGCGAGAAAGCCTTCAAACGTGCATGGGAGCTCTTCAGCCACGAGGTTGTGCACAACGAGGAGCGGCCTTTCCGCTGCGATCTCTGCGAGGCGTCCTTCAAGCGGCACTCAGACTTCAAGAGCCACCGCTTGGTGCACACGGAGGAGCGTCCCTTCCGATGCGAGCTCTGTGGGAAGCGCTTCAAGCGTTCCTCTAACCTCCAGGAGCACCGGCGCATCCACACGGGCGAACGTCCCTTCCACTGCGCCTGCTGTGACAAGAGCTTCAAGACGCCCTACGAGCTGCAGCGTCACACCCTCACCCACTGCACCGAGAAACCCTTCAAGTGCGCGGATTGCGGGAAGGATTTCCCCACTTCCAATGCTCTCCTCCTGCACCAGAGGCAGCACTGCGATGACAAGCCCCACGTCTGCGGTGTCTGTGGTAAGAAGTTCACCTACGGCCACAGCCTCAAGGTTCACGAGCGTGTGCACACGGGCGACCGCCCCTTCGTCTGCCCGCTCTGTGGCAAAGGTTTCAAGCAGTCCAACGCGCTTTCCTCCCACGAACGTGTGCACACAGGCGAGCGACCCTTTGTCTGCAAAACCTGCGGGAAGGCCTTCAAGCAGTCGTCCTACCTGGTGATCCATGAGCGTGCGCACACCGGGGAGCGACCCTACAAATGCGAAGCGTGTGGGAAAGCCTTCGCCCGCCCCTCCTTGCTGCTGCAGCACCACCGTGTGCACAGCCAGGAGCGGCCCTACAAATGCAGCTTCTGCCACAAGTTCTTCAAGGACTTGGCCTACCTGGCAGTGCACGAGAAGGTGCACACAGGCGAGACCCCTTACAAGTGCAGTGTCTGCGACAAGGGCTTTGCTCACCCCTCCAACCTGCTGCAGCACCAGCGCGTGCACCGCGATGGCTGAACCGGAGCAATGTGCATGGCGTGTTTTGAGGCCAAGAAGCCCAAAGCAAGAAGTGTGCGTGCTGCAAGCATGCACGCAGCCCCAGGCTGGCCCACTTACATGAGTAAGCCATGTGCAGGGGACCTGGAGAGGAGGCCAAAATGTGGGTGCTGCTGCAGCTCTTCTCCTGATCCCCATCCCAGTGGGGCCTCTGCTGCATGGCTTCTCTCTGCCAAACCCTGACGTACGCTGCTCTCTCCTGCTTCCAACAAGGTGATCTCACAGGGATGGTTACTGAGCCCTCAGGCTGGGGCTGCTGCAGACTCCTGTCCCCTGGCCTGCAGGGAGGTAACATGTCCTCAAGCGCTGCTGGCTGCAGGCTGGCTGGTGGTACAAGCCGAAGCTTGTGGCTCCCTGAGTCTTGTGGTATAGTGGCTTGCAGAGGCAAGCTGCACTGGCCAAGGCTGCGGTGCAGCTGAGAGATGACATCCAGAGCTCTGACAACTCTGTAGGAAGTCCTGTATTTAGCTGATATTAAGGAATGTTTCTCCTCCCTTCAGTGTTTCAAGGAGAGCTTTGCAGTCATCCTAGCAAGTTACCATAGCTCAGTCTTGCCCCACAACAGGCTCAACAGCACGTCTGCACTAAGGTTGGAGCCACGTTGCTGTTTTCCTCGAGTGCAAGACATGGGCTGGGAGCTCCTGGGGGTCCCCTTGTAGTAGGGGTACAATGAGTCCTGCAGCAGGAGGAGACAGAGCTGTCAATTTTTGAGTAGACTAAGTGCATTGGTATGAAGTATGATTGGGAACGGCAATGCCTGAGCACCTCCCTTTTCTTTTAAGAGTGTAAATGTCCCGTCCATATTTCACTCTGCCACTGATGATCAGGTTAATGACAACGGCGCCCTTTCCCCTGCTGTGCAGGGTCCACGCAGGCATTTTGCTCGTACAGAAAGCTGCTCCCAGTGGGCGTAAAGCAGAGTCAGCTTTCTGCTGGCTGCAAATTGTGTGTTCTTAAAATTTGGCCTCAAGGCAGAAGGGAAGAGTTGGGTGACCCTGGGGAGCCAGAGCAGGGAAGAGAGGGTGCTGTCCCCATTGTGCTGCTGGTGGAGCATCTCTTGTAGGTGGTGGAGGAGAGGTGCTGTGCCACACGGGAGCCACCTCACCTCTTCTGCTCTGGAGGAAAGAGCCTGGCATCTCGAGTTGGAAACACCTAACCCTCTTTTCTGCGCCATAGTGCTGGTGAGGCTGGTAGTGAGCAGAAAAGAGGGGATACACATATTGTTTGCAGGATCTGTCTGGGGAAGGGGAGAGTAGAAAACCACCCTTGGGTCTTCTTCATTTCTGTACAGTGCATCCCCAGAGGCAGCACCAGATCAAGAGCCACCTGATCTGCTGCTGAAATCTGAATTTGTTCTCTTTGACTGATAGCTGCTGCTGGGCAGAGGGTGGCATGTACACCTTTTCTTGCAAAAGCAAGACCCAAGTCCATTGTGGGGGCACCAGCAAAGCCCCATCCACACATCTGAGCCGCTTTGGAGGGACCTGGTGTCATGGTCACCTTCTTGCACACTGGGTCTGTGGGACTGGAGGTGCCAACCCTCGGACTCATCATGATCCCAGTCCTACCCTGTCCCCATTTTGTACGGTTTGAAAGCAGGTGTACACTCCTCAACACTCTGCACACTAATTAAAGGATGGTTATTTAATGATGTCTCTTGTATCATTGCTTCTTTGAGCCCACTTCTAAATCCCTGCTTTCTTTTGGGGTGATCCTGGTGACTGGCTCACCAGTTGCTGCGAAGCCCATGTGCAACATAATGCAAAAAACTTATCAGCAAGCTCTGTTTAGACTTTGCACTTGTGGATCCCCTGTCAGGAGGGGTTTGGGTATCCTGCTTCCCCATCCCAGTTTCTTGGCTTCCTCCCATTTTAGCGTTTCTGACAAGCACTGGAGCAGCTTTAGCTTCTTCCCAGCATTGTTAGCAGCTGCAGAACTCCCAGCCAGCTTATGAGGTTGTGCTTTGACTTGAGGGTTGAGGCTGAGACAACCTGCCTGATGGTCAGCCTATCTCTGAGTGTCCTGTTGCCCAGCTGGTGGTGGACACATTTCACAGGTTTCCATCCTGTGATCTGAAGCATGAGGGTCTGTGAGGGAGGGCAAAGGAGACACTGGCTGTGCTGATGAGGAAACTGAAGGACGATCCTTGGTGGCATCCTCATCCAGGGCACGTCCAGGAGCTGTGAGGTGATACTGTTCTGTTCTGTGGTGTACACTTACCTGGTGGTAAGTGTACCTGGGAGACAGACATGCCTGGTACTGTTCCTTTTCTGAGTCTGGGATTGCCTTGTTCTCTATGGTAAGAGAAGTGCTGAAATTATATCCAGACATCTCAGAAGGAGAAGGTCTGGAATTTAAAAACTCAAACCTTGATGTAGCTATCTAAGAATGTGGCTTATTTGAGCTGTTTTACATATCTGCATTCACAACCCAGATCACCTGTGCATTTTCCTAGTAATGAGGTGGAGATCGGATGATGGAGATTAGACTTGCTCCAACAACCTAGACTCAGACATTGCTTTAAAGTGGGGACACGTGTTCCTAGGAATAGATGCTCATGAAATGCCAGTGCAGACCCTGTATCCTTGTGTTGTATCCACATTTCCCTGTCCCCAGGATTCAGCCCAGATGTCCAATTACAGCCCATTCTTGTGGCAGGTTCATCGCCTGTACCAGGGTACACATGCTGAGGGGCTGCCTGTAATGTTTGTGCAGGGCATCTGTAACTGCAGCATATGCCAGATCCCTTCTATGCCACATTTTACTTCTGCAGATATGTCACATACCTGATTATATCTCCACTGACACTTGCTGCCTGGGTAGGAGAAGCTGAATCGAGCATGTGAAGCCTTACAAGCAGTCAGTGGAGACCTGGAGTTGAATTAACTGCTAGGGCCATTAAAGATAAGCTGGAGTGTCCAAGTCCTTTTTTTCTTACAGACTCTATCTCCCATATGCCAGCGTTTGGGGTGACAGAAAGCATCTCAGGTGGCACTGTTTTGGTGCTCACTGGGCTGTGCTCTCATGGTAGCTGAGAAGGGTTTTTTTCATGGTGGTTTAATCTCCAGAATGGCTGTTACCAGACACCTACTTCTGAATTAAAGTTTTTCTCTCATGCTGCATTCATGTCACCAGGTGATGACAGTATGACTAACAGCTCAGTAGTTAGCAGGGAAAGGGGTGGCCTCACTGCTGGAGGAAATTGTTTCTGTTTTTGTGCCACCTGGATGTCCTGCAGACCCTTCAGGGGATGACCTCATGTTTGCTCTCATGTGGGATCTAGGGGACATCTTACCTGGAGTGAGAAACGAGGGTCAGAAGGTTTTCATGGGGTTTATTTTTTATTATTGCTCCGAATGTCAGGACTTTGATTTAAGAAGGACACTGAGTTTGTCCATGAACTCTCCTCCTTTAGATGCAGTTGATTAATGTGGCTCAGTCACTTAATGGGTCACTGTATTTGTCTGTGTAGCTGGCTGGTGTCTGCATGCTGCTCCAGATCACTGTTCTTCATCATATGGCTAAGTAATGAAGGCAATAAGGCAAGAGGAATTTATTTTGCTGTATATGGTTTGTAATCTATTGTAAATAATGAAAATAGCTGCTATATAGACTAGCACTGATGAGCATTAGAAAGGAAAGAAACCAGCCCCTCCGAAGTTGGAGTTAGGACTGGTCATGTTCAGGCACAACCTACCCATACTGCCTTCAGCTGGCAAGACTGAAAGAGGCAGAACGTTGCCATGCTTTCTGCCTCTCTGTACCCAGTCACCCTTGGTAACCCAACCCCACTTAACATCCCATGAGGCGCAGAAGTCACTAAGGATTTCTCAGAAGGCTCTGTCTGCCTTAGTTCAGAGTGTTTGTGCTGTCTCTACCTGAAACACCTGAGACAGTGGCTCTAGGCAACTTGCAGCCAATAGACCGTTGGTTGGAAGCACTTATCTGATGTATTTGAGACATTGTCCTTAAGTCAAAGTAATTCATTCCTCAGGAGGTCTTCCCAAACGGCTTCTGGAGTTGAATTGTGTCACATTTGGCACTCTGTGTCTGTGAAAGCACCTTTGCAGATACACATCTGGATTTGTTGGTACATCTTCCTTTTTGAACTCCACTGGACTCTTTCCAGTGTGCCCATGTCTTTCTTGTATTGGCAGACCCAAAACTGGATCCAGCACTCCAGGTGCAGCCTCACCAGTGCTAAACAGAGGGGATGGATCACTTCTTGACCTGCTGGCAATACTGTTAGCTCAGCCAAGAGTACAATTAGCTTTGAAGCTTTTGTGCCTGGGATAGCCAAGAAAAGGGGGTTTGCCTATGTTTGCAAGGTCAAGGGAAGCCACCCATTGCATGAGGCACCAGGCAGCCCTGGCCAGCTCCCCTGCAGAGGCGCAGAAAGCATTACATCTCACAGCATTCACGCTCATCACAGCTGGAAAGGTTGGGGACACACTTCTCCTTTAATTTGTTAGCAGTTTTAGTCCTGTTTCAGCTTCCCTGCTTCTGTGCTCAGCCTGATGTCAGGCTGCATGACCACCAGGCTGTCCTACTGTCTGGTGCACGCCACCAGAAAACCTCTGAAGCTGACCTAGATCAAGTAAACTTCAGAAGACTTTGGACAGCTGTTTGGGGGCTCCTGAGTATAAGTCATTGGTACAGACAGTTTTACAAATGTCCAGCCCAACAGCTGGTACTTTGCAGTCTCTTGGAAAGCATGCGAGGTCTTCCTGCAGTTCTGCAGGAGCTTAAGGGAAAATGTTTGCTCTGAAGAATGAGATGCAGGAGGAAAAGAGGAATGAGCTTGGCCGATGACCCCACAGCATGGGCTGATAGTGCTGCTTCTGCAGAAGGGATTGTGCCAGCATCACAAGACAGCATCTTCCCTAATGAGCTCAGTTGTCTCTGTGTCAGCATCCTTGTGGAACTGTCCTTCGGCTGGGTGGTAGATGGCTCCTGCAGTCTGGAAGGGCATTGCAGAGGCACCTTGCTCCCTGGCACACCTAAAGTCTGCAGAGCAGATAGGGGCAAGGACATGTGGCTGTTATTGGTCTGGGAACCACTGAATCCCCTAAGCTCATCTCAACTCCATCTCCATGTGCTGCACCAACTTAGATCACATTCAGTCTCAGGATGGCTGCAGCGGGTTGATCTACAGGGATGGGGACCTTGAAGTAAGATGAGGGGACCTACCTGCAGCTTGGCCTGCTCCAGTGAACCTGCTCTTCAGGTAGAGCCACAGCAGGATCCCGCTCACCATCACCATCAGGGTGAGCAGCGCTACCAGTGTGGAGCAGGATGGTGGAGAACCTGCAGGGAGAACCCGGGTCAGGATCCCACTTCCAGCCACCAACAGAGATGGAAGAAAATCTAACACCAAACAGCCTCATACTTCAGCATTTCAGTGACCGAGAAGAGCTTTCCTTAGATTTTGTATTAAAATCTGTGTATTTAATAGCTAGAGCTGAGTGATCTGCCCTCCTCACAACTAATCCCTTTCTGATCCAATTTGCACTGCCTGCGATGCTCTGGTGCCTGCAGCACTGCACTGTGCCCTTTGTGTGGTTTGTACTCCACCTAAAATCATTTCCCTGGGTATCTGAGAGACTGTAGGCCTTGAGAAAACTTTTACATTCCTCAGTCCTGCTGCAGTGCTTGTCTCACAAGACCACCATCACCTCACTGGTGTGTTGTCCTCTTTATTATATGGAATCCAAGACTATGCATAGAAATGAAAGGCATACTTCTGACCCCCTATCCTTCCTTCTCTAACCTATTTCTGAAAAGCTGGCAGGAGAGCACAGAGAGTCCTTGAGGACTAGGAAATTTTAGCTGCAGGAGGAAACTGGACAGGCTGGCTTCTTCTGAGATCAGAAAAGCATCTCTCATTCTCCAACCAGAGATATTCGGGTTCCCTTGTAGAAGAAGCTTGTAGAAAACAAACAATATCCACCAAGGAAAAGCTTGCTCAGACAAGCATGTGCCACAACCTTTATACCTCTCCTTTTGAAGTGAAAGGGCTGCATCTACCCCTTGGGCCGCTCTCCCCACTGCTGCAGATGGTGGGTTTTGGAACTCACCGCTTGGCTTTGTGCACACCACGCTGGCGGCCACGCTGCTCTGGCACAGCCCCGGGCCGATCTTGTTCTGCTGGCACTCCAAGAGGAGTGTCTCTGCACCACGGCATTGCAGCCCCTTCAGAAAGATGTAGTTGTGATCCTGGCTGACCCAGGTTCCTGCGCTTTCAGCCTGTACTGGTCCACAGCCCAGCTGCTTGCAGACCACCTCTGCCTCCAGCGAGCTCCAGCTTTTGTCACAGATGCTGTACCAGGTGGCATTGTACAGAACTTCCACACGCCCTGCACAGGGGGTTGAGCTGTCCCGCAGCCGCAGCTGCAAGAAGTTGGTGCCTGCAGGGAAGAGCAGAGGGCGTGAGGTGGGCTCCTCAAGCAGCAAGGGGACTGAGAGACTAAGGGTGTGCAAGATACATGTGCTTTGCATGCCCGTGCATTCCAGCAGGTATGGACAGGGGTGCAATATGCTCCTATATTCACTGCATCTTTACCATGCATGAATTCCCCCTTCCAAGAACATCCCCATCATCTCACACATCCGCACAGAGTGCGGTGCTGTGGGACCAAGTCAGAGCTGACTACACCCCAGTGCAAGAAAAACTTGTGCAGAACCTCTGTGTTCCTGAGTATGCTTCCAGCATCGCCCCTGTGATCACCTGAGCACACCACCGCCGCATCTTCATCATGGTTGCAGTTGTGGCTTCCCCAGCTATTCAGTCTGCACTGGGAGAGGCTGGCTTCAGTGCCACTGCACTCCACGTCGTCCAGCCAGATGGGATCAGACCCTCGTCCAAAGTGAGCCTTGCCTGGGGCTGACACCGCTGTCCCGCAGCCCAGCTGCCGGCACACCACCTTAGCGCTCTTTAAATTCCAGCTGTCATCGCACACTGTTCCCCACTGCCCGTTGTGAAACACCTCCACTCTGCCAGCACAGCGATTCGGGCCATTCACCAACCGGATCTGCGTTTCTTCTGTGGCGTTGGAGTCTTCTTCAAGGGGGAATGTGCGATTTTCTGTTGAGGAGAAGAAAAGGCATCTGTCACCTGTCACCTCGCATCACTGAAAACAAAAAATGAAAAGTAAAAAAGAAGAAGAAAATGCTAAGAGTTTCTAAGGTTCCCCTGGCTGGAGGTGTGTTGCGGTTTAGTTAAGCACCTCACGCTCACTGCCCCCCCCTTCTCAGTGGGATGGGGGAGAGAATCAGGGAAAAAAAACAAAGTAGAACTTGTGGGTTGAGATAAGAACTATTTACAATGATAAGAAAAAGGAAGAGGGGGAAAAAAAGTAATAGTTTTGACAAATATATATGTATATAACATATAACGAGTGATGCACAAGCAATTGCCCACCACCCACCAACCGATGCCCAGCGAGTCCCGGAGCAGTAGAAGGAAGCCTGATGAACTCCCATCTTTTTCAGACTTTCCTTCTGCATGATGCCATACGGCATGGAATATCCCTTTGGCCGGTGGAGGCCAGCTGTCCTGGTTCTGCCCCCTCCCAGCTCTTTGTGCCCCTCCAGCCCCTCGCCGACAGGGTAATACAAGAAGCTAAGGAAAC
This sequence comes from Numida meleagris, assembly GCF_002078875.1. Taxonomy (NCBI): domain Eukaryota; kingdom Metazoa; phylum Chordata; class Aves; order Galliformes; family Numididae; genus Numida; species Numida meleagris. Next base: position 177,690 of record NC_034439.1, read on the forward strand.
TAAAACATCCTTGACTCTACAGAACTATTCAGCAACAACTAGAAATGTCTGTGTGTTATCAGTTTTGTTTTTCTCCCAAAACCAAAAGATAGCATCATAGCAGGCACTGTGAAGAAAACCAAATCTGTCTCAGCTGAAAATAAGACAAGGTGCAACCCCTCAACCCTTTCTGAGGAGTTTATCTCACCTGGCTCTGGAGGTAGGGTTCAGTTCCAGCTTCAGACCCTACAATGTTGGTGTCATCTCCATGAAATTATGTGTGGGGACCTGGCTGGTCAGGAGGGGGAGTCAGACCCTCCAGGGAGCCAAGTTGAGATGAATGACCAGACCCATGCTAGATTCACTTGGTGCCATGTGTGATTGCTATTTGTTGGTTATGAACTGAGCATCTGCTGATGTTCCACACATGCTTGGCTTCCTCAGCCTGACATAGGCCTCAGTGCCTGCTTTGCATGGTGGCCTGGGCTGGACTGGAAATGAATCCAGCCAGTAAGAGATTGCTCTGTTTTGCAGGATTCAACTGACCTGAGCACACCACGCCAGCATCTTCTCTGTGGTTGCAGTTATTCAGTCCCCATGGACGGGCTCGGCACTGGTGAAGGGCATCTTCA
>NC_034439.1:181070-195620 GCF_002078875.1 Numida meleagris
AAGCGAGCACCGCTGGGGGCTGACTCAGCCCCACCGCAGTTCAGCTGTCGACACACGACAGTGGCAGCCTGGATGTTCCAGCCATCGTCACACACTGTGCCCCACTGCCCATCGTGCAGCACCTCCACTCTGCCAGCGCAGCGGTTGGGGCCACTCACTAGCCTCAGGGAGTTGGTTTTTGAGGTGTCCGTCACTGAAAACACAATCTGGGATAAGTCCTTGGAGAAATTCATGCCTGTCCCTACCTCCATGATTCCTATTCTTGCCTTTTCATGTATGGAAAGTCTCTCTTGCTATGCAGTTCACTCCATGGATGCACACAGCAGTAGGACAGTCCAGGCAGCTATCTCTGGGCTGCATCCTGTGCTGCTCAGCTGGAATAATAGGTCCCATCCTTTAAGATGAATCCATCTTTTAGGGGCAAAGATGTTGGGCTTGGGGTTAATCTCAGCGCAGCTTGGAGCTAGTCATGATGTTGGGCATAGTCATTGGATAATAGAACTGTAGAATCATGGGATCATAGTGTCGTAGAACCAGAAGAATCATAGAACCATAAGAATCACAGAATCATAGAACCATACAAATCACAGAACCGTAAGAATCATAGACCCATAAGAATCATAGAATCATAGAACCATAAGAATTGTAGAACTGTAAGAATCATAGAATCATGATTCATAGAGTCATAGAATTATAGAATCATAGAATCACAGAATCACTGAATCATAGAATGATTTGGATTGGAAGGGATCCTCCAACATCACCTAGTCCAACATCCTTGCCATAAATAGGAACATGTTTCACTAGAGCAAGTTGCTCAAAGCCCTATCCAAACTGGCTTTAAACACTTTCAGGGATAGGGCATCCACAGCTTCTCTGGGCAACCTGTTCCAGTGCCTCACCACTCCCATCATGAAAAATTTCTTCCTTATATCCCATCTAAATCTATCCTCTTAGTTTAAATCCATTGCTGCTTCTCCAGTTGCTACAGGCCGTGACAAAAAAAAAAAAGTTTTCTCTGTCTTCTAAGTCTCCTTTATGTATTGATAAGCTGCACTGAGGTCACCACGGAGCCTTTCTCCAGGCTGAACAACCCCAATTCTTTCAGCCTTTTTTTGCAGGCTAGGCACCAGCCCTCTGAGCATCCTTGTGATCTTCTCTAGACTCTATCAGGTCCATGTACTTCTTGTGCTGGGGACTCCAGACCTGGATGCAGCACTGCAAGTAGAGTCTCTCTAGAGCATGGTAGAGGGGGACAATCCCCTCCCTCGCCCTGCTGATCACATTTCTTGTTATGCAGCCCAGGATACGACTGCCTTTCTGAGCTGCAAGCACACACTGCTGGCTTAAAACCAGAGCAGGTCCTGCCCCTGCAGGGAGCAGTCCTGTGAATCCTGTCAGTGGAGGAGGAGAGCCCTTGTGTTGCCTCCAAGAGCGCAGAGCCTTTTACAAACTCCAGGATCCTTGAACATGGTGTTGGCCCCTACAATGCCATGTGTTGCAAGACTTACCTAAGCAGACCACACCAGCATCTTCTCTGTGGTTGCAGTTATTCTGTCCCCACGGTCTGGCTTGACAATGCCGGAGTGCATCCTCGATCCCAGTGCAGCTCACGTCGTCCAGCCAGATGTGCCCAGTGCCTTGCCCAAAGCGAGCCCTGCCCGGGGCTGACAGCACCGTCCCGCAGCCCAACTGCCTGCACACCACCTTGGCATCGTTCAGGTCCCAGCCATCATCGCACACCGTCCCCCACTGCCCGTCGTGCAGGACCTCCACTCTCCCGGCGCAGCGGCTGGGACCGTTCACCAGCCGTACATCAGCTGAGCTCAAGTTTCCTGCATTTGCAGACACCCCAACGAAATTCATGCATGCATGATTGCAGAACACCTCCTTCTGTCCCATCCCATCTCATCCACCTGCATCCCACATAAGCAGCAGGGTAGCATCTGCATTAGAACATTAAAGATAAAAGGATTTTCCCTGGCTAGACACTGCTGATTAATTGCAGGAGAAAACCCCAGATTTCGCCAGGTGTGAAATTTGGCTGAGACGCTGCATGTGGGTTCCAAGAGCAGGAGATGCAAACGGGAGAGCACACCTAAGCCTGCCCTATGCACAGCATTCCCTCTGGAGAGAGCCATAAGATTGTTTTGGCTTAGAGGAGACCCGTAAACATCATCTAGTTCCATGGAGGGACATTTTCCTCTGGAGCAATTTGCTCAAAAACGAATCCAACCTGACTGGACATTTCCAGTGACGGGGCATCCACAGCTTCACTGGGCAGCTTGTTCCAGTGTCTCACCACCCTCTACATGGAAAAATTTCTTCCTTCTATCCCACCTAAATATACCCTCTTTCAGTTTAGAACCATTGCTCCTCATCCCATCGCTACAAGCCCTGGTAAAATGTCTTCCTCAATCTTTCTTATATGCTCTGCCTCCTGACGAGCCCGTCTTACCTGAGCACACCACACCAGCATCTTCTCCATGATGGCAGTTATGGACACCCCAAGTCTTCGCTTTGCACTGTGAGATATCATTTTCCTCCCCTGTGCAGCTTACTTCATCCAGCCAGATGCGACTAGATCCCCACCCAAACCGAGCCGATCCTGGGGCTGACAGCGCAGTCCCGCATCCCAGCTGCCGGCACACCACCGCCGCATCACTCATGTCCCAGTTGTCATCACAGACTGTCCCCCACTCGTTGTTGTAAAACACCTCCACCCTCCCAGCACACTCACTCAAACCATCCACCAGCCGAAGTGTGGAAACATTGGACATCCCCGAGCCTGAAAAATACACAGAAATAGGCATCATAAAGATTATGCTCATATACCATAAAATCTAATGGGCTGGAAAAGGATGAACATCCCTGTAGTGTGTTTAGGTGGTGCTGCTGCAGCAAGCTGTATGATCTAGGTTCACCTGATGGCTACCCAATTCTTGGACTAGAGGAAATGGCAAAGGACATTTTTCTATTTGTTCCTTTTTCTTTCCTGACTGCTGACCACCACATTGATCTATCCATGGAGGTTTCTCTTCCAAGACAAGCAGTAGCTAGCTAGAAGTGTGTATCATATTACCCTGGCATATTCCAGTGCATCTTTCTATATTTATCCTCATGACCTGGCATTTAGCAGCACTGGATGTTCTTAACCCGGGGTGTGGAGCTGGTGCATCTGCTGCCAACTCAAGAAGCATTGCTGTACTCTTCTGCTACCACTCCAAGAAGACTGCAGGTGCTTTTCCCCATGAAAACTTGAACACTCTTGGACATCTTCAGACACTATGGTGTGTCTTAAGCCATGCTGCTTTTTCCTACTGCCCACGTTCCATTGTCCATATTTGTCTATGTGTCCAATAGCTCTTTTTTTTAACAGTTTCCACCAGTCTGAGAAATCCTGGACAAAAGAAGTATTGGCCAGCTTGCCCTCATACATTCCCAGCCCTCCGCTTACAGGATAGGGCTTGATCCATCTGCAAAGAAAGCACTCAGTGATGATTACCTGAGCACACAACACCAGCATCTTCCAAATGACTGCATCCATGGAGTCCTCTAGGCTTGACTGGGCATTCAGCAAGGGTAGCTTCTGTCCCACGACATCTCACTCCTTCTAGCCAGATGGGGCCAGACCCTCGCCCAAATGAAGACATCCTCAGTGCTGACACTGCCGTTCCACAGTCCAGTTGCCGGCACACCACATTGGCATCATTCAAATCCCAGTCATCATGGCACACCGTCCCCCACTGCTGACTGTGAAACACCTCCACCCGTCCAGAGCAGCGGTGTGGGCCGTTCACCAGCCGTAGGGCTTCTGGGCTCCGCAGGTCTATGTCTGAAAACACAATCAGAGTGAGAATAGATCCTGGCCAGAAATTCCTGCCTGTCTGGTTGCCAGCAACATGGTGAACTTCTCCGTCCAGTGATCTTGCATGTATTCTTGCATTGTACTTTTGCTAATGCCACACCATGGACATGTATGCATGAACAATCAACCAATGATCAAGAGTGTTTTGACCATGCCTTGCACACTGGCCAAGTCCTTGCCACCTATTTGAGACTGAAGTCATGCTATATGGGAAAAGATCTTCAGTCTCCAGGCTGCAGATACACAGGTGCTGAGATGCTAGATTCAGCCAGCATGGGTTTGTGAAGGGCAGGTCCTGCTTGACCAACCTGATCTCCTTCTATGATCGAGTGACCTGTCTGGTGGATGAGGGAAAGGCTGTTGATGTGGTCTACCTAGACTTCAGCAAAGCCTTTGACACTGTCTCCCACAGTATTCTCCTGGAGAAACTGGCAGCCTGTGGCTTGGACAGGTACACCCTTTGCTGGGTAAGGAACTGGCTGGAGGGCCAGGCCCAGAGAGTGGTGGTGAATGGAGTTAAATCCAGCTGGCGAGCGGTCACGAGTGGTGTTCCCCAGGGGTCGGTGCTGGGGCCTGTCCTCTTCAATATCTTTACTGATGACCTGGGTGAGGGCATTGAGAGCACCCTCAGTAAGTTTGCAGACGACACCAAGCTGGCAGGAAGTGTCGATCTGCCTGGGGGTAGAGAGGCCCTACAGAGAGATCTGGACAGGCTGGATCTCTGGGCTGAAGCCAATGGGATGAGGTTCAACAAGACCAAGTGCCGGGTCCTGCACTTCGGCCACAACAACCCCAGGCAACGCTACAGGTTTGGGGCAGAGTGGCTGGAAAGTTGTGTGGAGGAAACGGACCTGGGGGTATTAGTCGATGCTCAGCTGAGCATGAGCCAGCAGTGTGCCCAGGTGGCCAAGAAGGCCAATGGCATTCTGGCTTGTATCAGAAATAGTGTTGTCAGTAGGAGTAGGGAAGTCATTGTCCCTCGGTACTCAGCACTGGTGAGGCCCCACCTCGAGTACTGTGTCCAGTTTTGGGCCCCTCACTGCAAAAAAGACATTGAGGCCCTGGAGCGTATTCAGAGGAGGGCAACGAAGCTGGTGAGGGGTCTGGAGCACAGGGCTTATGAGGAGCGGCTGAGGGAACTGGGATTGTTCAGTCTGGAGAAGAGGAGGCTCAGGGGAGACCTTATCACTCTCTATAACTACCTGAAAGGAGGTTGTAGTGAGCTGGGGGTCGGCCTCTTCTCTCTTGTAACTAGTGACAGGACGAGGGGGAATGGCCTCAAGTTGCGCCAGGGGAGATTTAGGCTGGACATTAGGAAATACTACTTTTCTGAAAGAGTGGTCAGGTGCTGGAACAGGCTGCCCAGGGAGGTGGTTGAGTCACCGTCCCTGGAGGTGTTCAAGAAACGTTTAGATATAGCATTGAGAGAAATGGTTTAGTGGGGTTATTGGTGGTAGGTGGATGGTTGGACTAGGTGATCTTGTAGGTCTTTTCCAACCTAGCTAGTTCTATGATTCTATGATTCTATGCTGAGGAGTGCTGTGTCCACAGCACCTTATGCACCAGCAGCACACGCAGTCCTAGCAGCATGGAAAGAATGTTCATCTTCTCCTGAGCATGTATGCTGAGATAGCAGCATCAATCACAGCAGATAGTTGAGGACTTCAGTGAAATAATCTGCTTATGTCACACTTATAGTGTCTGCCTCATTGGTAGCTCCAGCTAATTCTCCATCACCCTTTATGGAGGGTCCATGTGCAAGGTGCAAGCTGGCATATGTTTTTTTTTCATGATTTCCCCCCTCCTGTTCCTGAATCTACCAATGAGGAAGCCTGGGTGTTAGTGAGGATACAACCCTGATGGAAACATGGATGGTTTCCTGCACGCCTGACATGGTGCTCAAAGAGGACAGTTTCTGTCCCAGTTTGCCGGATGGGGCCATATCTGCACCCAGGGCAAGCTGCAGCTGGTAGTGCAAAGGTACACACAGCTGATCAAGGCAGAGAGCCACCGATCACTCTGATAAAGGTATTGCATAAAAGCAGCTCTCTGCCTGCCCACAATACCTGCACCTTTTCCCTGCTTCATTTTTTGTCAAGAGTGAGCATGCCGCTTGGGAGGAGAAAGACATTAATTACTGAAGGTTTCCTATGGGGAACAACCATTATCTTCATGGGGACAAGCAGGCAGTGAGGCACAAAATGCACATGCAAGGAATAGTATGGCAAAGAGAAGGGACTTCCCAGGGGCAGTATAGTAGCATGGCTGAGGAACAGTGATTGGAAAAATGCAAGCAGAGTAGCTGCCTGAATACACAGCCCTGGGGCATTAGGACTCCTTGTGTTTAATCCCAGGCAACATTGGATATTTGGAAAAATTTCTTTACTGAAAGGGTCGTGAAGCAATGGAACAGGCTGCCCAGGGAGGGAGCTGAGTCTTTATCCCTGGAGGAATTTAAAAGATGTGTAGATGCAATGCTCAGGGACAGAGTTTAGTGGTAGACTTGGAAGTGCTAGGCTAACAGTTGGGCCTGATAACCTTAGAGGTCTTTTCCAGCCTAAATGATTCTATGATCTCATGATGGTGCCTTGAAGAAAGCTTACATCTTACAGGCTTGGGATTTCTGGGGATCCCAGGTTTGGGATTTCCAAGGACTTTGCCTGATGTAAGCCCCCTAAAAGGAAAATTTTTTGTGCTCCCTGCTGGGTCTGTAGAAACAAGCAGTGGTTAAGACAAGATAATGAGGAGCTGGACGGAGTGAATTTACAGGGACAGGTGGCATGACCTCCTAAGGAGAGGACTGATACCTGACTCACCAACACTGACCTACAGCCGCAGAGCACACGACACTCGCATATCCCTTGGACTTGCAGCTCTGGGCTCCCCAGAGCTTGACTTTGCATTCAAAGAGGGCTCGCTCCATCCCTGTGCATTCCACAGCATCAACCCAGGTCAGATGAGGTCCTTCCCCAAACTGCGAAAAGCTTGAGGCAGAGCGTGCTGCCCCGCAGCCCAGCTGCCTGCAAACCACATAGGCTTCAGCCAGGTCCCAGCCATCAGCACAGACAGTTCCCCAGCGCTGGTCATGAAACACTTCAAGTCTTCCAGAGCATTTATCAGAGCCATTGACGAGGCGGAGATCTACTAGGTCAGAAATGCCTGATCCTGCAACACCAGAAGAAAAAACATGTAAGAGGACACCTTCTGCTCTGTGAAACCTTCAGCTGCAAGACATGCATTTACACAAGAGGCTGAACAGCTTTGAGGGTCAAGGATGCTCTGGCAGTGAGAGACAGGGAAGACTTTTAGATGTGATGCCAACTGGCTGGAAAAAAAAGAAAAAAAAAAGAGGAGTTGGTGCCCAAGGCTTGCTTGGAATGGTCTTGGTTGGACTAAAATCCAATATAGTGTAGGCTATTTGATTGATGGGAATGGTCTCTACCTAATGCTAGCTGCCAGGATTTGTGCTAAATAACACCAGTCAGAAGCATGCCAGAGACCTCACCGTGGAGATGCCAGTACAAATGGGCTATACCCATCTAATTTTCTTGTGCTTTATCTGAGTATAGGTACTGTTCTCCATCCAAAGGTGAATGACGAGGGACTGATTTCAAAGGAAGGGATCTCCAGACTGGCCGCAAATTGTTCTTGAATCACAAGCCCTTACAACCACATGGAATTGTCAATTCAAGCCTCAGGAATGCTTGCTGCTGTGTGACGGACAACAGTTACCTGAGCACACCACACTGGCAACTTCATGCTGATAACAGTTGTGGATACCCCATCCCTTGAACTTGCATTCAGAGAGGGCAGCTTCTGTCCCTGTGCAGTTGACGTCATCCAGCCACATGGGTCCCTGTCCATGCCCAAAGTAAGCCCTCAGTGGAGCTGATATCACCACTCCGCAGTCCAGCTGCCGGCACACCACTGCAGCATCTGGGATCTCCCAGCGGTCATCACACACCGTTCCCCATTGCTCATTGTGAAACACTTCCAGTCTCCCAGCACAGCGACCTGGGCCACCCACCAGTCGAACTGGGGCAAAACTGGAAACAGCCGAGCCTGCAAGCAGAGAAGCAACTCAGTCAACCACTGCACATCCATCCAGTCTCTGTGGAGGAGGATGAAGGATGTTCATTTTCATGGGCAATGCTGCACAGAGCATTGTGGTTACATTGCCTCTGAATCCACAGCACTATGGAGACACTCGTCAAAGGATTTGAGAATATTTACTCCAGCAGAAAGTTGGATAGATCATAGAATCACAGAATCATAGAATCATGGAATGGCTTGAGTTGAAAGGGACCTTGAAGATCATCTAGTTCCAACAGTAGGCATCTTCCATCCAGTGGGTTGGTGGAAGAGGACCTGACCATATCAGAGCAGCTAGTGTATCCCATCTCAATCCTATGCTCTGAAACCCACCTGAGCACACGACACTAGCATGCTTTCCATGGCTGCAGCTGCTCTTTCCCCATGGGCTTGCTCTGCATTTCATAAGAGCTGGTTCTGTTCCCTCGCAGCTCACATTGTCCAACCAGACACGGTGAGATCCAGCATCCAAATGTGCTTCACCTGAGGCTGACAGCACTGTTCCACAGCCCAGCTGCCTGCACACAACCTCAGCATCCTTCTTATCCCAGGCATGGTCGCACACAGCTCCCCACATCTCCTCGTGAAGCACCTCAACTCGGCCAGCACAGCGATGTGAGCCATTCACCAGTCGGAGATGAGCAGGCTCTGGGATGATCGAGTCTGCAAATATCCAAGAGTGTTATAAATGCTTGGAAATTTCCTTCCATAAATCCCTTCTAATGGTTACAGAATTCCTTCCATGCTTATCTGCTTACACTTAAGCTTCTGTCTCTTGTCTAAAAGGCAAGAAGGAGGTCAGAATAGGAGGACTTCTCTCTGCAACACAATACTGCTCCCACAGCTCACACTGTGCATATTGTCCACCCCACTCCCACCATGAAAAGTTCACTGGGGAGGTTATTTGCACCAGACTTTCCCCCTTGACCTTGTTATTCTTCCTTGTTGTTGGACACGGTCAGCCTCGAGCGTTCATGGGGAAGGCTGCCTGCTGGAATTTCTCCCATCTTCCTAAATAAACTCTTTGACATGGGAGAAAGGGACTCTCTCTGTTCACCAGCTACAGGACAAGTTTAGACAGACTATGCTGACTACTGATGCTGAACCCAGCTCAGCTTTGCATGGGGCATAGACTAGCTGTCCCCACATCTTCCACCAAGCCCCTTGACTTGCTTCAGAAATGAAATTCAGGAGGAGCAGTGCTTACCTGAGCACACCACACCAGCATCTTCCCAGTGGTCGCAACTGGTGATTCCCCATGGCTTGGCTGAGCAGGCAGACAGTGAGTACTCAAACCCCGTGCAATTCATCCCATCCAGCCACACGATTCCAGTCCCTTGGCCAAACTGAGCCTGTCCAGGGGCTGACAGTGCTCTCCCACAGCCCAACTGCCTGCACACCACATTGGCATCCAGCAAATCCCAGTTCTTGTCGCACACAGTTCCCCAGAGCTTGTTGTGTAAGATCTCAACCCTGCCAGCGCAGCGGCTCCCGTAATTCACCAGTCGGATCTGGTCACCCTCTGAGTTGAATGAAAGAGCAAAAAGGGGAGAAGATTTGGCACCCTGCAATCCACAAGTGGTTTTGCAGCATGGCAAAACTATCCTGCCACTGAAGCTGATCATTTCATTTAATGACATCAGGCTCATTTCATAACCATGAAAAGGATGCCTGAGACTAGTGGCCCCCAGCACCTTCTGGCAGAGGGGCAAGAGGCTGGAACATGAAACTCCCCATTGCAACCATGCCAAGGGGAACAGCCACAGTATCTCCAAACCCCAAATGTCCCTCAGTAATAAGGAAGTCACAAAGAGGGCATATTATCTGCTGCAGAGGCAGAGAATTAAGGTGAGGAACCAAGCATTACTCCTCCCATGTCATTCCCAAGGTGGTTACCTGCACACACCACACCAGCTGATGTCCAAGGATGACATGTGCTGTTGCTCCAGTGTCTTGTCTTGCATGTAAACAGGGCACTTTCCGAGCCTGTGCAGTTTATGTTGCCTGGCCACATCTGTCCATATCCTTGCCCAAAATGAGACCCAATAGGAGCCAACAGCGCTTCACCACAGCCCAGCTGCCTGCACACCACTTGAGCCTCAGCCATCCCCCAGCCATGATCACACAAAGCTGCCCAAGTGTCGTTGTGAAAGACCTCGACCCTGCCATTGCAGCGAGTTGAACCGTTGACCAGGCGGAGCTCCACTGAAATAGGAACCCCTGAGTCTGCAAATGAAAGAAGAGAGACGTGGCTGCTCCTGTTTGATGGAGCTGTGCATCCTCTGTGCATGGTGAGCTTGCATCAAAAACTCCTTTAAAACCTTTTATGCATGGGAGATGGATGAGACAGACATGGCCATTCAATACTTAAGAATGGCTTGTAAGAAAGAGGAAAAAATGCCATTTACTGGGGCGTGTTGTGAGAGAACGAGGGGTAATGAATTTAAACCAAAACAGGGCAGACTTAGATTAGATGTAAGCAAGAAATTCTTCACTATGAGGGAGGAGGTGTTACAGAGGAACAGGGTGCCCAACAGTACTGTGGATACGCCATCGCTGAAAGTGTTCAAAGTTGGATTAAACAGCACTTCAAGCAACCTGAAAACTGTCTCTGTCCATGACAGAGATGTTGGACTAGGTGATGCTTGAAGGTCCTTTCCAGCCCAAACCACTCTAAAATTCTATGAACACCTGCAGAAAGCTTTGCATGGTATAAGTTAGTTGTCCCCAAGACAAATACGTGCAGGTGCTTGGTAATTCATGCCTGTGACTGCAAATGCTCATTTGAATGTGGAGAAGCCCATGCAGCTCACTTGTCTTGCAGCTCAGCAACAGTGAGAGGTGGCAAAAGTAGGAGAAGACTTTCCACAGTAACTTGCCTGCATGCAGCACCACAAAGGGAGACTGTAATGAGCACTCTGAGAATGCACTCAGTACTGTTGAGCATTTCCAGGATCCCTTACAAAACACTGAAATATTCTGTATGCTGTCATTTAACCTTTAGTTCTGAATGAGAGTTACCTGAACATAGCACTCCAGCATCCTCTCCATGGTAGCAATTGTTGTCTCCCCATGCACTTGCCTTGCAGTCAAAGATGGATTCCTCCATACCAGTGCAGTTCACATCATCCAGCCAGATGGTATCTTGGCCTCTCCCATAATGAGCTGCTTTAGGGGCCAGCACTGCTGTTCCACAGCCCAGTTGCCGGCACACCACGTTAGCATCAGCAAGGTCCCAGCCGTCATCGCAGATGGTGCCCCATCGTTGGTCATGGAGCACCTCCACTCTCCCCGCACAACGACTGGGGCCATCGAGCAGCTGGAGCCGACCGATCTTGGAGATGTGGGATTCTGCAGACAACCCAAGAGGAATGGTTGGAGACCATTTGTGTACAATGAGGTACAGCAGGAAGGGGAACAGGCATGGAGATGCCATACAGCAGGCTGGTTGTGTCTACCTGAGCACTCCACGCTGGCATCCTCCATGTGGACACAATTGTGTTGTCCCCATGGCCTGGCCTTGCACTCGGAGAGAGCAGCTTCCGTCCCTGTGCAGTTGACATCATCCAACCATATTGGTCCTGTTCCTTCTCCATGCCGAGCCCCTCGTGAGATCGACAGCACTGTTCCACAGTTCAGCTGCCGGCACACGACCTGACCATCATTGGCATCCCAGTTGTCACTGCACACTGTCCCCCACGTCCCATTGTGGAGCACCTCCACTCGCCCGGCACAGCGGCCATAGTCACTCACCAGGCGGAGTTCTGAGTGTGGGGACACTGCACCTGCAAAACCAAGAGGAGAAGGAGGTCAGGAGGTGTCATCCTAGAGTGGGTGGGGCTCAGCTACTCACATATTTGATATGCCTCCTGCCCCCTGGTGTTGTTCAGAGAAGGTTTCAGAGAAACTGCTGAGCATACTACACTTATCTTCAACTTACAGGAGTCTGAAGAGAGGCGTCATGGTAGCCTGAGGAAGTGGTCATGGCTCCAATCCTATCAGTGTTCAAGAAAAGCTTGGACAACCCTCTCAGATACATGACTTATCTTGGGTTGTCCTGTGTAAAGTTAGAATTCAGGTCCTTGCAGGTCCTTTCCAACTCAGAATATTCTATGATTCTATGACTCTACATGGCCGAGGCAACCTGAGATGGCCTTGTGTACCTGTTTATAGGCAGCTGAGTCCCATCCTGCACCTGGGTCGGGGTAATCCCAAGCACAGATACAGGTTGAGTGGAGAATGACTTGAGAGCAGCCCTGAGGAGAAGGGTGTCAGTTGATGAAAGACTCAACATGAACTGGCAATATGTGCTCACAGTCGAGAAAGCTAACCGTATCCTGGGCTGCATCAAGAGAAGCACTGGGAGGTGATTTAGGCAAGATATTAGGAAGAAATTCTTTAGTGTGAGAGTGGTGAGACACTGGAACAGGTTGTCTAGCAAGGTTGCGGATACTCACTCCCTAGAAGCACTCAAGGCCAGGCTGGATGGGGCTTTGATCAACCTCGTCTAGAGGGAGGTGTCCCTGCCTATAGCAGGGGGGTTGGAACTAGATGATCTTAAAGGTCCCTTCCAACCTGAACCATTTTGTGATTCTGTGATTCCATGATCCCTCTCATTACTAGAGATTGTCCAAAGGAAGGCAGCAAAGATGGTAAAGGATGTAGAGGGCAAGATGTATGAGGAGCAGTTGAGGCCCTTTGGTTTGTTTAGCCCACAGAAGAGAAGACTGAGGGGAAGCATGGTGGCCAGCAGATTCCTCATGAGGGACAGGTGCTGATAACATTGGTGATATCAACAGAACTCAAGGGAAGGCATGGAACCACATCAGGGGAGAATCAGGCTGGATGTTAGGAAGTGATTTGGCACTAGAGAGAGGTGGGCACAGAACAGGCTGCCCAGGGCAGTGATCACAGCCTAGAGCTGAGGGAGCTCAAGTAGTGTTTGGACAACATTCTTGGATACATGGTTTAAGTCATAGGCTGACCAGTACTGAGTGAGGAGTGAGTTCCTTCCAGCTCAGGATAATCTATGATTACAATCTATGATTCTATGACTCTACACACCCTGGGCCCCCTGAGGCATGTCTAACAGCCCTGAGTGCTTGTAGGCTGCTGAGTGCCGTCGATGTATCTAAATGCCTGAATTTACTCCTCTTAATGCCAATAGGGCTCCCACACCCCAAGAGTCCTCTTCCTGCTCATACGACAGACAAATGGCTGTATAACTATAGAATAACTGCATGCAATGCAGCTACACATAGAGTTTGGAGAAGTAGAAAAACTCTTATTCATAGGAAGGTCTTCACAGTCGGCAAGACCTGCAGCAAAAGATGGCCTCTAGTTCCTTATGCACACTTAGCACAAGCAGTAGCAAAGTGGAGCAATAAGTTAACTGGAAGTGACTAATGCAGAGAGCCTAACAGTCAGCATAAAAATAAATGCTGAAGAGCAATGTGATTGCATTCTGAAAAGAGATTTTTGACCATGATTTCCAAAGAGCTCGGGCACCGATCCGTGCTCAGGTCCAGCACAGTTTTGCTTTTCCCAGCACTGACTCATGAGCTGTGTCGGGACCTGGGGTCTGCGAGTTCCCTCAGCCAGGTACCCCATCCTCCAAAACTGCTTAAATCTGAGCAGCTGAACACCTCCTCCTCCTTTTATCCTTCTTCTACCAGCGCAGAGCAATGGGCAACACAGTCCACCCAAAATGGGACCTGCCTTCTGCAGGGGCACATCACTCCGCTATTTGTTTTTATCTACTGGGTTTCTACCACACACCTGAGTTAGAACCCTCAGGGAAGACCCAACACTGCAAGTGTCAGAAAACTGCAAGTATTTCCCCAGTCTGTAAGCAGAGAGTCAGATATAACACTTGGGAAGTCACAGAGGTCAGAAGGAGGAAGACACAGTGTAGAAATCAATTCCCAGCATCGTTCTCAGACACAAACCGTAACTTGGGAGCTGTAGGCTTCCTGAAAGGGACAAGCTGGCCCCCTGCATGCAGGCTTCACTAGCTCAGCTCTTCTATTTAGGGAGGGCAGGGAGTAGGAAAATGTCTTTGCAAAGACACTCCTAAAGTTAACTTTGATGATGAGTCTGAAATGGATGCACTCCACACACTCACTTCCCAGACTGCAAGCTCTCCATTCTCCATTCTCAATGCTCTTTCCTCATTTTTACTAGAAACTACTCTCTGATAAGCAATAACAAATCAACCTCACAGCTGAGAATTAGCAGAGCTGGTGTATTGCTTGGTATCTTTCTTGCACTGCCTTGGGCAGGGAATGAGATGTCGTGGCTACCCTAGGCAGTCTCAGCCCAGATGACTCCAGCAAGCCAGGAGATACTGAGTCTTGAAGAGGCAGTCAGCATACTGAAACTTCCAGCAGTAGGATTTCCAGAAGCAAGGAAGGTTTGCACTGCTCATGAATTGATCACCAAAGAGGAAGAAAACCCAAGCGTGTTATAGTATTTTTTTTCATGAGGAAGTGATAGAAGCTGGCTTAGTAACAATCAGTTAGGAAATTAAGCTTGTACTGGCAGAGAAAGTACATTCCTAGTTTCATTTCCTCCAAACATGATCTGAAGAT
>NC_034439.1:197020-210182 GCF_002078875.1 Numida meleagris
TCCTGTCACCAGGTTGTGAAATGGAGAGCTGTTCCAGGAAAGCACAGAGCAAACACAACCCTCTCTGCACCCAGGTCCCGTGTTATACGTGCCAGTCCCAAGGGCGCCTTGGTGGTCCTCCAGTGTCATGGGTGTAGCACAAGATGACTTCTTTTGATGACCTTAATCAAGTCTTCATGCACTGGATGGGGGAAATTTTGCCTTTTTTGCTTCATTAAAAAGTATCTGTCTGGATTTGGGGGCATAAGAGAGCACGGACTGCAAGAAAATTATGAAATATTTAAATGCCTTTTTGATGGAGGCTGGAGCCAGAATGACGCTGAGCTGGCCAGGAAACAGCTCTCAAGCCAGAGGGAAAGGGGGAAAGAAAGTCTTATATACACATGAAGAAAACTTGCACTCTGTGCTCCACAAATTTCCCCAAACCAGGGTGGGTTCCCACTAGAATAATCAACATGGCCAATGGCTAAGGCTTTTGTATAGGTGCAGTGCTGTTCAGGTTCAGTTTGAGAGGAAATGGACAAAATTATTTTTTTACTCGATGAATGAAGCAGGTGAGGTGCAGGAATTTTCTGTCCTTTGTCTCCCATCCCTTGCAAAGCGCACAGACTGGTGGCATGCAGTTTTGCAAGAAGGGGGCCAGAAGCCAGAGTAAGCATGCTACTGGGAAAAAAAAAAGAGCTTGCAAAATCATTAATGTCCCTCATTGCTCCAGATGGGGATGATAAGGCTGCGGTGAGTGCTGTGCTACTGGTGTACTGAAGACGGGGATGAGGAAGGATGTGGCCCCACTAGGAACAGGGTGGAGAGTTCTTGCCCTGTGTGTACAGAAATAAGAAATGAAACCAGAGCATGTTATGGGAGTAGGATCTAGCATGACCAGGATGGCCTCAGGCTGAATTGAAATGTTCAGCCTGGCAAAAACCAATGGAGTTGTAGAGAAGATAGCAGGAAGAATAAATAAGAGAAACACAAGCTGCAGGGACATGCTGAGAGGTAGACAGACAAAGAGGTAGGGCTGCAGAACAAAAGGAAAAATATGTATATGAAACAAAAGTGAAATACTAGTACAAGAATGGACGGGTGAAAAGCTGGAAATGAATCCAAGCTCATAAAAAGAAGAGTAGTTGGGAAAGGTGACTGTTTTCTGTTGTAACAAGGTTCAGTGTGCCCAAGGACTTTGTTCCCCTGCTTTGTCAACAAACAGGACAGCAACAAAGAGATTCTCGACACTGACTGTCTCAAAAATGCTATGAACTGTCCTAGCCTGTCATGGCCAATGCAGCTGTGAGCAAGAGTGCTTCTGTTTTCATAGCTTAGGCAAATAGCTGCTCTGAAAGTGAGTCATGTCCCTTCTGTCCCTTTTGAATTGCATGGTGTCCCTGTGGGAGTTCTGAAATTCCTTCCTGAGATACTGCGGTCCCTGCAGAGCATCTCTGCAGAGTAGTGCATGAGCCCAAGCTCAGCTCTAGGAGGAGCAGGTCCTACAAGTTGGAGACATGAAGAACCCTCAGTAATCCAAGCTTTCTAATCTGAACTTCCCTTAGTAATAGCAGGGCATGAGTCAGGGGTGCTTTGATAAAGCTCCTGCCTTGAGGAATGCAAGCACATTCCTGTTGTAAAGACGTTTTCCAAACTGTGCACATACTTTATTATACACACACACAAAATGATGCCAATAGTTGATGCTTTCCTTATACACAGGCTCCAGTCCTTTCCCGAGGCAGTGAAAAAAAAACAGACCTCCATTTTTCCCCAAACTTTGGGACAAGCCAGGCTAGGCGACTGGGTCTTCCGAGGCAGTCAGAAAAAAATAAAAGGCTCTAATGCTAGCACGGGATGTTTTTCTTCCCCAACCCTGCGGTCACATTTCTGCCATCAAACTGTGAACCTCAGAGACTTGCTAGGGACATGCATGATCCCTTTGCCTGTTGAGGAAGAAAAGTCTTTGGTGGAAATTTATTTAGAAAAAAAAAAAAGCAAAAACACAGGGGTCGGTATTGGTGCCAGTCCTGTTTAATATCTTTATTTATGATCTGGATGAGGGGAATGAGTGCACTCTTGGTAATTTTGCAGATGACATCCAGGTGGGAGGAAGTGTCAGTCTGCCTGAGGGATGGATCTAGGCAGGCTGGATCACTGGGCTGAGACCAGTGGGATGAAGTTCAACAAGACCAAGCACTGGGTCCTGTTCTTTGGCCACAACAACCCCAGGCAACACTGAAGGCTTGGGGCAGAGTAGCTGGAAGATTGTGTGGAAGAAACAGACCTGGGCGTATTGGTTGACACTCAGCTTAACATGAGCCAGCAGTGTGCTCAGGTGGCCAAGAAGGCCAATGGCATCCTGGCTTGTATCAGAAATGGCATTGCCAGCAGGAGTGGGGAAGTGACTTGTACTCAGCACTGGTGAGGCCGCACATGGTGTTCAGTTTTGGGCCCCTCAGTACAAGAAAGACATTGAGGCCCTGGAGAGTGTCCAGAGAATGGGTTGATCCATTAGGAGTGGGATCACACACAAACCCTTCTTTGTGGCCAGCACAATATCTTACCCAAAGTCAGCAGTTTTCAGTGTATTACCCCTCCATAGCCAAAGGACCCATTTTTCCATCACATCCCGAACTTCAGATCAAGTCACAACATACCCCAGAATACATAAATAATATTGCATTCTTGCTCTTCCAGGTTTCAGGATTTTTTTACTAGTATTCAAAGATTGGATTGAATAAATACAATGGGTGAGGTACTTTTCAGCCCACTCTGGAGAGGCTTTGAAGCTCATTGCTCATTTTGCAAAATCAGCTACGTACAGTGCAGTAGAGCATCCTGCTCACTTGTTCCTGGTTCAGGAAATCATTTCCTTGGAATATGAGAGGAAAAGTTGTTATCCTTGTTGGGGTGATGGAATGGGGTCTGCAGGATTGTAGGGCTGGGAATGAGAGTTCTGTGCAGGCAGACGGTGTAGGGATGCTGGAGAACCAGCCAGGGGTTATCATTCTGAGAAGATCTTTCTTGGAGACTGAGGGACTTATGGTGCTGTACGTGGTCAAGGGTGGAACTGGGACCCCAAGAGGCTCAGTGCTGTGAGCCAGGGGCTATGGGGCACACATGATGGGAATGCTAGAGGAGATCTTCTCTGCTGTCCTAAGGGGTGGTTCTGCTCCTCTGGTTCCACAGAACAGTGTCTCTGCTGCCTTTTGGGGTCCTGAGAGAGTCTTGCCTTCAGTGCCAGAAGTGTGGCTAACTAAGACATCCCAACATTCTCCATCTTCCTTACATGTGACTTGTCTGCAAAATAAAGGAGCAGAGTGATGCACGGAGGGTAAAAACCCCAACCCCAGAAATGCATTCAGAAGCACAATGAGCACTGCAGGAAGACCAGGTGCATCATGCACAGTGGTCCTGCTCTTACCCAGGATGCGTCCAGCCTGGCTTCTACATCTTACTCCCAAGTACATGACCAACAGGATCCCACAGAGTATCGACACCACGCCAAGCAGACCTGACAATACTGAGCAGGAATGCATAATGTCTGCAGAAATAATTTAGTGTGGAGGAGACTGGTTAGACGGTTGGACCCATGCTCTCCTTTAGAGTTCCTTCTTACCCTTCCTTTCTGCTGCGCATTTTTGAGAAATTTCAATATCTCCCATCACAGCTCTCCCCGGGGCTCCAGCTTATCCCTGTCAGCTTATCTTTGTTGAGTGCATGGAACCCCACCTTGGACTAATGAAACCAGGGGAGACCTCTGCATTCCCAGACACCTATGGGAGACAGCAAAGTATTGCAGAGCCCTATTAGAAATAGGAGTCTACACATTTGCAGAAATCAAAGCCCACTGGAAATTGTCTTGCCTTGTCCCAGCCACATCTGCTGAAATGCATTCTCCTAATTAATCCCACATTATTGTCTACAACTGCTTCCTTCAGGTGCCTCTATCCTATCCAATGGTTTCTAGCAGCACTTTTGCCTGCCTGGGAAGGAGTTAAGACTAGGGCAGGAGCGGGGAGAGGGGCTGTCACCGCACCACATCTTCTGTGCTATGGTTAAGTGGGACCACTACCTGTCCTAGAGACCTGGTTCGACACTAGTTCAGACAGAGTGGTGCCAACTGTAGTAGGATGATGGAGGTTCCTAACACTCACCTTTCATCTCTGTGCACACTACACCAGCTGCCATGCCATGCCTGCATTGCCCCGGGCCCATATTTCTCTGCTGGCACTCCAGGAAGAGTGACTCTGTGCCACGGCAGCTCACTCCCTCCAGCAAGGTAAGGTCATGCCCTTGGCTGAACTGGCCTCCAATGGGTGCAGACTCTGCTTGTCCACAGCCCAGCTGCTTGCAGACCACCCTGGCCTCCAGCATGGTCCAGCTGCTGTCACAGACACCATACCACGTAGCGTTGTACAGAACCTCCACGCGCCCTGCACAGGGACCAGGACCATCCTTCACCCGCAGCTGCAAGGGGTTGGTGCCTGCAGTGAAGAGCATAGGGGAGAGGTAATCCCCTTGGACCCTCCACACTCATGGAGATGGAGAGTTTGGTAGGAGAGTGACATGGGATCTAGCACAGTAACAATGCTGACAGATCAGGTTTGTGCTTATTGACAACTGCATGGAAGCAGAGGCTTGGGAGCAATAGCACACATACAACATGTATGCCAGCATGCTAACTTGCACACACACGCACTGGCTCACACTCTATAAGAGCCTTCAATTAGAGACATGCTTTCTGACTTGCTCTAAGCCATGTTTCTTCAGTGCTTCGCTACAGGCAAGCAACCGCTCAGCAGCACCAATTGGTTAGAGTTAGGCTTACTGCCCTACTCCAATGCCTTGCATGAGATTCCTCTATAAGCAACATCACCAGAGGACTAGTAGATGCAAAATGGGATTTATGGGAGACCCACACCATTCTAGGGCAGCCAGACATTGGACTCTCCTGTCTGGGAAACATGCATCTTGATTTTTAACAGGGCTTTGCCCATCACAAGGTGCTTTCATTGGTAAGCTAGAGTGACTGTACGTTAAGTCAATATGAGTTGGGTGCACAACTCCTTGCAAAGGCACATTATTATACACCTATGAATATGCAAAGGCATTATAAAGCATGCATAAATGGTTCACAATCAAAGAAACTTCTCAGAAGTCACCTATTACAATACTGCATCATTCTCAAGGTGTTTATGGCACCTTTCTCTCAAACACACACACATACTGCAATCTTCCTTTCCAAGGAGAAGATGTGAGACTTTCTAAATACTGAGCTGAATCAAAAAAGTGGGATGGGGACGCTGGTTTCTGCACTATGCGTACCTAAAGTTGAAGATGTCTGATAGCACAAGGCACTTTCCTTCTGCAGGCAAAGGCAAAATGGAATTAACAGTTCAATCCAGATAAACTTAAAAAAAATTGTAGAAAATTCCAGCAGTGAAGTTAATTTCTTGGATTCCCTACCATCTGATGACTTAAAATGGCACTTCAGGAGCAGAATTCATCTCTCCATAAGGTGAAATCTGTAGAGGAACTGGCAAGCTATATCTTCCAGTCTTTGCACTTGTTTTGGTACCTTAAGGAACGAAACACTGATATTTGAGGAACAGGGTCCTGTCCATATGCAGGCAGTGGGACCTTAGCAGCAACTGAGGTGAACAAATGTCATCTGCTTCATGGTGTCTCCAGCCTGAGCATCTCTCTAGCCAGTCTTGATTCAGCTGACTGGATAATCTCTGACAATGCCCAAAGTCTGGCCAGCTAATCCCATGAGCGGTCCTATAGACACCTACATTTGGTACCTTAATTTCCAGCCAATTTAGGAAACACCGTGAGATGTGAAACTCTGACACAGCTCAGGGTCCACTGGCCTGAAGACAGGGGCTAGGGTGCCTGCAATGCCCTACATTGTCTTGGATGTCTGCATCGGGCTCTCAGACATGACTCAGGACCTGCAATCCACCTCATGCTCTTGCCTCAATCAGGATACACCTGGTAGAAAGCATCTACACCAAGGCAAATAAATGCTATAAGAGATGCAGTATTTTTGCTGCACTCCAAGCCAAATGGCTGGGTGAAAATCTGTGGAAGAGTGAGAAGGGAAAAGAAAGTCTACCACAACCCTTGAGCAGAACAAAACATCCTTGTGTTCAACCCCACATCAATTCCCCTTGGATGAGGACTGTTCTGGATGTCCCACTCCTGTGCCCATAATGTTACCTGTGCACACCACACCAGCATCCTCACTGTGACCGCAGTTGTGTTCTCCCCAGTTGTTCAATGTACACTCCTCAAGGGTGGACTCTGTTCCTATACAGTGAACGTTGTCCAGCCAGATGGGATCTGAGCCTTGCCCAAAATGAGCTGAGCCTGGTGCTGACATTGCCATCCCGCAGCCCAGCTCCCGGCACACGACTGTAGCATCCTGTAGGTCCCAAGTGTCGTCACACACAGTCCCCCACTTCTGTTCGTGAAAAACCTCAACTCTCCCAATGCAGTTGTTCGATCCATTCATCAGCCGCACCAGACGGTGCCCTGAAGTGTTTGCATCTGTGTAGGAAACAAAGTGCACACTTATACTTGGTCATCAGCTGTTGCTCCAAGGCATTAAGCCATGGGAAAACTAGTACATCTTTCAAGATGCCTAGGAAAATGTGCTACATCGTCAAAGATGTCTCGGGATTTTCCTCTCATCTACTCAGATAGAAAGAGACCACAGCTCCAGAGCTTGGAACTCAGTGCCTGACAAAGGGTTCTGGGGTCAGTAGTGATCATGCAAAGTGGTAGGAGGCATTGGAGATGAATTTATGTAGCTAGAGTTATCAGAGAGGGAGGAGACAGGAGAGTAATTCTCTTCAGGTGGTTCTTTCTGCACAAAATTTTCCAAACAGATTGCTGAGGTCTTGCAGAAGGAAGAGCATCACCTGGTGTTGCATTCACTCCATTCTCTGATTCTATTTTATTCTTCACCAGGGTATGGAAAAGGCACCTATCTGAATACGAAGATTTGATTGGGTTGCTGCTGCACCAGTCCTGCATAGTAACATAGCATGGCCTGGGTTGGTGGGGACCTTAAAGATCATCTAGTTTCAACCAGTATTTATGGATAGGACTCACCTGAGCACACCACACCAGCATCCTCCCTGTGGGTGCAGTCACTGACTCCCCATTGCCTGAAATGGCACTCAGACAGCTCAGCTTCTGCCCCTGTGCAGTTCACGTCATCCAGCCAAATACGGCCAGAGCCTTGCCCGAAGTGAGCTGAGCTTGGGGCTGAGACAGCTGTCCCGCAGCCGAGTTGCCGGCACACCACCTTGGCCTCGCTCAGAGTCCAGTTATCGTCACACACTGTGCCCCATTGGTGGTCATGCAGCACCTCCACGCGCCCCGCGCAGCGGCTGGGGCCATTCTCCAGGCGCAGCTGAGCTGGTGTTTCGGTGATGGTGCCTTCTGGTGGCAAAAGGGAGAGAGAAACATAAAATGCCTTAGGTTAAAAAGTACCTTAATGATCGTAGAATCATAGCATGACTTAGGTTGGAAGGCACCTTAAGGACCATCCAGTTCCAAATGCCTGCTGCGGGCTGGTTTCCACTCACTACATCAGGCTGCCCAGGGCCCCATCCGACCTGGCCTTGAGTGCCTTCAGGAATGGGGCATCCACAGCTTCTCTGGGAAGACTGTGCCAGGGACTCACCACTCTCTGAGTAAAGAATTTCCACCTAACATCTAACTTAAATCTCTCCTATTTTATTTTAAAACAATTCCCCCTTGTTCTGGGAATATTAGGCTGTGTAAAAAGTCTTTCTCTGTCTTTCTTCTAAGCCCCTTTTAAGTACTGAAAGATGTCAGTAAGATCTCCCCAGAGCCTTCTCTTCTCCAAGCTGACCAAGACCAGCTCCTGGTCTTCGTAGGAAAGGTGCTTCAGCCCTCTGATCATCTCTATAATGATGCTCCCAGTGTTTTATACAGGAGGATTCAGAGCTGTTGAGCAGGTGCACACAAAGCAGTGCAGCCTCAGAGCCCATCCATGTTCAATGTGAGAACATTAAACTGTTCCCATAAACTTCTGTAATCTATTTTTAACAGGTCCAGGAACTCATTCTATTGGCTTGGAGATCCCAGCAATCTCCAAAGGAAGAGGCTTTCTGTATACACCCCAAGGAATTCTGCTAAGAAGTGTGGCATCACACTTTGCAGTAGAGAAGAGTGAGGACAATGTCACCCTTCTTGTGTGCTGCCCATCCCTTTGTTGGAGCTCTGAAAATGGTATTAAGCCCTGGAGAAGTGCATCCTCTGCTGAACTTCTCCTGGTATGCAAGCATGATGTTATCAGAGGTTACCTGCACACACAACTCCAGCATCTTCTCCATGTTCACAGTTACTGAATCCCAGTGGCCTGGCCTGACACTGAGACAGGGCAGTTTCCGTCCCAATGCACTGAACGTTGTCTAGCCAAATGGGACCTGACCCCTGGCCAAAGTATGCCGAGCTGTGGGCTGATACAGCTGCCCCACAGCCCAGCTGCCGGCATACCACTTTGGCATTAGTAAAGCTCCAGTCGTCATCGCACACAGTTCCCCACTCGTGATAATACAGTATCTCCACTCTCCCAGAACAACGGTTCGAGCCATTCACCAGGCGCAGCTCTGCAGAACCAGCGCTGGGATCCAGGTGGTGGCTGCCTGAGCCTACAAGAAGTAAAGAGGTGCACCATGAAAACCCCTTGTCCCTCATTTCATAGAATTATAGGATCATAGAATCATAGAATGGCTTGTGTTGGTAGCACCAGACCCACTTGCTACAAGCACTTCTTTTTGCCATTCATGTTCTCAGCTGCTGAGAAGCTCCCCAGATGATCATAGAATCATAGAATGTCTTGGGTTGGAGGGGACCTTAAAGCACATCCAGTTCCAAACCCACTGCCATGGGCAGGGTTGCCACCCACGAGATCAGGCTGCACAGGGCCCCATCCAACATGTCCTTGGGCACCCCCAAGGATGAGGCACCCACAGCTTTTCTGGGCAACTTGTTCCAGTGCCTCACCACCCTCTGAGTAAAGAATTTCCTCCTAACATCCAACCTAAATCCTCTCTCTTTTAGTTTAAAACTACTCCTCTTTTCCTATCAGTATCAGACCATTATTATATACTGGGACGATTTTGGCACAGGGAGCTCCAACATCCACCAATTATCTGTACCTCGATAAGCCACCAAATCTCCAACTATGACATAGTTTTTGGTTGCAAAAGATTTCTCAAGTTGATTTCACAATGCCAGTGGTTAAAGCACGGGAACAATCTGGTGTCCCTTCTATTAGTAACAGTGAGGAAGTATCTGGATGCCTCCTTTTGGTATCTCTCCCCTGCCTAAAGTTGAGTTTCACAGTGCCTGAAAAACACAGTGGGTGGCTTCATCTCTAAAGTTGCCTTTTTCCCCAAGAAATTCAACCAAAGCAAGGGTCCTGCTGACCATGGAGACGTGTGATGTGCAAAAGCCCCAACACATCCCCCAGAGGTGGTTCAGCATCTCAAGAGCTTTGCAAGATGGAATGAATACTGGCCCCTACACATCCCACAGAGGTGGTTCAGCATCTCAGGACCTTTTCAAGGTGAAATGAGCATTGATTTCCTGGGCTGATAACATTTCCAAAACTGGTTTCCAACTTGCTCTCTTCCCTACAGGCCCCCATATGGGATAAACCACAAAATATCCAACTGTATCCTCCCACCCCATAATTTCCTCAGGTGTTACCTGAGCAAACCACACCAGCATCTTCACCATGGTGGCAATTGTTCTTCCCCCAGTCATTTGCTTTGCAGTTAGAAAGTGCGATCTCTGTCCCCGTGCAGTTGACGTCGTCCAACCAGATGGGCCCAGATCCTGCCCTGAATTGCCTGTCTCTGGTGGCTGGCAGTGCATTGCCGCAGCCCAGCTGCCGGCACACCACATTGGCATCATCCAGGTCCCAGTGGTCATCACACACCGTCCCCCACCTGTTGTTGTAGAACACCTCGATGCGGCCAGCACAGCGGTGTGGTCCATCCGACAGGCGGAGGGGAACCCACTGGGAAGTGAGCGGCTCTGCAAGGGACACAGCACTCACAAAGGGTCCTGTGCAGTAGAGCTGGGAATGCCTATACCACCTGTGCTAGCTTCACATGGCCTCTGCAACCAGCAACGTGAAGCACTTCTCCTTTGGTAGGCAAAAAATTCCAGATCTAGGAGAGAAAATGCTCTGCAAACTTCATTTTCCCAATAAAGGACGACTGTCTTTAAAGGGGATTTGGATGTTTTTTCCCAAGCATGTTCAGGAACAAAATTAAAACACTGCAGAGTGGATGGAAAACTCTGGATGTATAGAGTAGCTACCTCTGCATTAGGTAAAGTACCACCAGCAGGTCAAGAGAGGTGATCCTTCACCTCTGTTCAGCACTGGTGAGAATGCGTCTGGAGCTATGGGTCCGGTTCTGGACTCCTCAGTACAGCAGAGATATGGACATGCTGGGAAAAGTCCAATGGAGGGCTACATAGATGACGAAGGAACTGGAGCACATCTCCTATGAGGAGTGGTTGGGAGAGCTGGGACTGCTCTGCTTGGAGACTAGAAGGCTCAAGGGGCACCTAATCAACATGTATAAATACCTAAAAGGAAGGTAGAAAAAAGGTAGAGCCGGGCTATTTTCTGTGATGTCCAGGAACGGGACAAGAGGCAGTGAGCAAGTCTGGAACATAAAGAGGTCTAAACATCAGGAAGCACTTTGTTTCTCTTTGAGTGACAGAGCACTGGCACAGTTTGCCCAGGGAGGTTGTGAATTCTCCTCCTTGGAGAATTTCAAAAGCAATCTGAGCATGGTCCTGGGCAATGTCTCTGCTTGAGCAAGGGACTGGACCAGATGGACCCAGAGGTCCCTTCCAACCTCAACTACTCTGTAATTATGTGATTCTGTTGTTCTGTGCTAAGACAGTGAAGGGACCTGTCTGAGTGTGGCCTTGTATTTTAATTAGTGATTTGCATGATGTTGTATGGAGCCAAGAGCCAGTAGGTGGTTTCTTGTGCATCATGCACAAGAGCAAGTGTTCCAGCTGTGCACAAAAATAATGAATTTTAATGGGCTGAAAAGCAAAGAGACGTTATTTGGAGAGAAGAGAACATAAAATTAAGTAGGCAGGAACAGGAAAAATAACAACATCTCAGCACCTCAGCTATTAGAGGATTTGCAGCACAATCAGTCACCTCCCATCTGTGAGGTGAAGAGCAGGAGTGCCTGCTCCCATTTGTGTCGGAGGAAAGAGAACTTTGGGCCCCATCTTTGTAAATGAACAGCCTGGCCCTGAAGAAGTGGCCAACACAAATATGCAATTTGTGGTCTTAACAGTAACAGACTGGTAGGGCTCCAAACATTTCCCAACCGCTTTGTGCAAGGACAACAGCACAGAGGCCAAAGTAATTATCCAGCCAGTAAGGCCTCCAGCCCCATCCACCATTTTCCCTTCCTTTTAAAGGCTGGCAGGTAAAAGGAGGCTTTGCCCAGTCTGTCTGCAAGCCCAGTCTCCCCATTCCTGCAGATCACAGATCCCTCTTTCCCTATACACATGCTCTAGTGGGATACACCTTCTCCCATGCAAGTGCTACTCACCAATGAGGCATGCCAGGTGGATGAGGAGACCTGATAAAGCATAACCAGCCAGGGTGCACTGCAGGGGCAGAAAGTGTCCAGAAAGCCCCATGCCACTGCTTCTAGGGCAGGTGATCATCCTAGCAAGAGCAGCAAGCTAAGCTGAGATGCCAAAGTCAGAAGTGATATGATTGGTTCCCACCTCTGCAAAGCCCTGCCCTGTGTTTGCGCTGTGCTACAGCTCGTACAGGAGGGGAGCAGAGGGGCAGACGCTGACCTCTGCTTTCTGGCAACATCAACAAGATCTAAGTGGACAGCATGGAGATGCATCGGGGGAGGTCAGGCTGGGTGTTAGGAAAAGGTTCTGTGCTAGAGAGCAGTGGGCATGGAACAGGCTGCCCGGGGCAGTGGGCATGGCACTGAGTTTGCTGGAGTTAAGGAACATTTGGAGAACAGTTGTGGACATATGGTTTATCTCTTAATGCTGACCAGTACTGAGTGAGAAGTTGGACTATATGGTCTTTGCAGCTCCTGAGGGAGCTCAAGTAGTGTTTGGACAACATTCTTTGATATATGGTTTAACTCATAGGCTAACCAGTACTGAGTGAGGAGTGAGTTCTTCCCAGCTCAGGATAATCTATGATTATAATCTATGATTCTATGACTACACGCAGTGGGACCCCTGAGGCATCTCTAACAGCCCTGAGTGCTTGTAGGCTGCTGAGTGCCATCCGTGTATCTAAATGCCTGAATTTACTCCTCTTAACATCAATAAGGATTCCACACCCCAAGAATCCTCTTCCTCCTCATGCGATAGACAAACAGTTGTATAACCACAGAATAACAGCTACACATAGAGTTTGGAGAAGTGGAAAAATTCTTATTCACAGGAAGGTCTTCACAGTCAGCAAGACCTGCAGCACAAGCAGTAGCAAAGTGGAGCAATAAGAACACTGGAAGTGACTAATGCAGAGAGCCTAACAGTCAGCATGAAAATAAATGCTGAATTCTGAAAAGAGATTTTTGACCATGATTTCCAAAGAGCTCGGGCACTGATCCGTGCTCAGGTCCAGCACAGTTTTGCTGTTCCCAGCACTGACTCATGAGCTGTGTCGGGACCTGGGGTCTGCGAGTTCCCTCAGCCAGGTACCCCATCCTCCAAAACTGCTTTTAAGCAGTTTTGAGCAGCTGAACACCTCCTCCTCCTTTTTTCCTCCTTCTACCAGTGCAGAGCAATGGGCAACACTGTCCACCCAAAATGGGACCTGCCTTCTGCAGGGGCACATCACTCCGCTATTTGTTTTTATCTACTGGGTTTCTACCACACGCCTGAGTTAGAACCCTCAGGGAAGACCCAACACTCTTGGTCAGAAAACTGCAAGTATTTCCCCATGAATTGATCACCAAAGAGGAAGAAAACCCAAGCGTGTTATAGTATTTTTTTTCATGAGGAAGTGATACAAGCTGGCTTAGTAACAATCAGTTAGGAAATTAAGCTTGTACTGGCAGAGAAAGTACATTCCTAGTTTCATTTCCTCCAAACATGATCTGAAGAT